>NC_057798.1:383859890-384119748 GCF_018294505.1 Triticum aestivum
TAGGATTCCAGATTAGGAAGGAGGGGGGGTTTAAATAGGAAAGGGGGGCTAGGGTTTAGTCTCTAGGGGGTTTTGGAGCGTTTCGGGGCCTCAGATCGACATAGGACGGCTCTGGAGCGGAGAGGGTTTTAGGTGGGCTGCAGGTGGGCTGTGATGAGAGGGTCTGGACTGAGGGGAGAGAAGAGAGGTGCTGCCCGGTGGCAGTTTCGGAAGCCGAAACGTCCGACGAAGGTACCGGCAACGGTACCGCTATACATTTAACGGTTGGGCTATCAGATGGACTCCGAATGCGACGAAACTTGGCAGACGGCCTGTCTACACTATAATAAGACCACACAACAAGTTGCAACCCATTCCGAGAACATTTTTATGCCACTTATAAAATAATATTTCGGAGGTGCCGCGGGCGCGTGCGAGTGTGGTCGGGCTCAGAACGGACAACGGAGAGAACCGACGGAACACGAACGGATGCAAGTTTTGAAAAACATGCGGATGAAATGCAGATGATGACATGAGACGAGATGCATAACAAGAACAAAATGCAAAACAAAAGACAAAACCCAACCACAAAGGAAAAATCATATCGCATCTCCGGAAAAGCAAGAGTCGGAGTTACGAATATGGAAAGTTGTATCCGGGGCGTTACATCAATGGCCCACTTAGCAATCCGGCCCGTAGCGTCGCGGTTATTTATTATGTCACTGAGTGGTACGTCGGAAGCCACCATGATAGAGCACTCTTGGAAGTAGTGCTGTAGCTTCCGGGATGCAATGAAGACCGCATATGCTATCTTTTGGTAATGAGGGTACCGGGATTTGCATGGTTTGAGGACAGTGGATACGTAGTGTACCGGTTTCTGGAGTTGGAATTTGTGTCCGTCCGCCTCTCGCTTAACGACGAGCACCGCACTCACCACCTGATGTGTTGCAGAGATGTATAATAACATTGGTTCATCGACGTTCGGCACGACCATGATTGGGTTGCTTACTAAAAGAGACTTTATTTCTTCCAGTCCAGCCGTTGCCGCATCCGTCCACTCGAAGTGGTCGGCGCGTCAGAGAAGGTGATAAAGTGGCAATGCCTTTTCTCCTAATCTGGAGATAAAGCGGCTTAAAGCTGCCACACATCCAGCTAGTTTTTGGACCTGTTTAAGGTCAATCGGTATAGCCAATTGTGACAAACCCTGGATTTTGGCTGGATTTGCCTCAGTTCCTCTATTGGAAATCATGAATCCCAGCAATTTTTTAGCGGGAACACCAAAAACACACTTTTCCGGATTGAGCTTGATGTCGTATGTACGGAGGTTGTCAAATGTGAGACGCAGGTCGTCTATTAGCGACTCGACGTGCCTAGTCTTGATGACTACATCATCCACATCTGCTTCAACTGTCTTGCCGATTTATTTCTCCCGGCATGTTTGATGCATTGGTAGGTGGCGCCGGCATTTTTGAGCCCGAAGGGCATAGTGTTGAAGCAGAAAGGCCCGTATGGGGTAATGAATGCCATTGCGGCTTGATCGGACTCCTTCATTTTGATTTGATGGTATCCGGAGTATGCGTCAAGGAAACACAGCGAGTCATGTACTGAAGTAGCATCAATAATCTGATCGATGTGGGGGAGGGGGAAGGGACCCTTAGGGCAGGCCTTGTAGAGGTCTTTGAAATCGACGCACATGCGCCAAGATTTGTACTTCTTTGGCACCATCACCAGGTTTGCTAGCCAGTCCAGGTGTTTTATTAATGAATCCGGCCTCGATTAACTTCGCTAGCTCCTCCCCCATAGTTTGTCGTTTGGGTTCGGAAAAGCACTGTAGTGTTTGCTTGACCGGCTTATGTCCCTTCAAAATATTGAGGCTGTGTTCGGCCAACCTGCGTGGGATTCCTAGCATATCAGAAGGGTGCCAGGCGAATATGTCCTAGTTTTCACGTAGGAACGCTCGTAGTGCGGTGTCAACCATTGGGTCCAGCTGTGCCCCGATGAAGCTGTCTTCTTGGGGTCTGTTGGGTGGACCTGAAATTTGACTATTTCATCAGCTGGTTTGAAAGAGGTGGATTTGGGCCGCTTATCAAGGATTACATTGTCCCTGTCCACCGTGGAGCGTAGTGAGGTTAACTCTTCGGCCGCGAGGGCCTCGGACAGTGCCTCGAGTGCCAGGGATGCGGTTTTGTTTTCGGCGTGGAGGGATATGTTCGGATCACTAGCGAGAGTGATAATACCATTGGGCCCGGGAATCTTGAGCTTCATATACCCGTAGTGAGGTATGGCTTGAAAGCGTGTGAACGCATCTCGCCCCAACAGGGCATGATATCCACTATTGAAAGGGGCCACTTGGAAGGTTATTTATTCGGACCGGTAGTTCTCCGGTGTGCCGAATACCACATCAAGTGTGATTTTCCCCGTGCACCATGCCTCCCGGCTGGGAATGATTCCTCGGAAGGTCGTATTACTTTGCTCGATGCGGCTCATGTCTATTTCCATTTTACTGAGTGTGTCCTCATAGATGAGGTTTAGCCCTCTTTCGCCGTCCATGAGCACTTTAGTGAGCCGACAGCCATCCACGATTGGATTGAGGAGCAAGGTGGCTGGTGCTCGGACTGAACGGAATCTTGGTTCGTCATTGGCATTGAAAGTTATGGCCGTGTAGTTCCAGGGGTTTATTGCTGCGACTTGGCAGACTTCGGCGAGGTAGCGGAGTACCCTCTTGCGCCAATTGTTTGAAGCGAAAGTCTCGAAGACCGTCAATACTCTGAGGTTGCTCTCCTCCGGGGGGTGTTGCTCGGGGGTGTCTTTGGTGAGGATATCCTCACCGCTCTTGGCCACTTGCCGGAGTATCCAACAGGCTCTAAGGCTGTGGGTTGGTTCGGTTTCCAGTGTCGTGTGTATTTTGCATGGCTTATCGAGCCATCCCTCCAGAACGGTTCCACGTCCTGTAATGGGCTTAGTTTTCTTCAATATGGGGCCGGGTGCTGCGCGAGGGTGCACCCTTTTCGCCCGCCAGAGGGGTTGAGTGGAAACTGGGGGTTCCCATCGAGCTGTCTAAGTTTTCCAGGCGCTTTCCATTGCGCAGTACTTTTGTACTATGGTTGCCAAGTCAGCGAAGTGTAATACGCGACGATGGTTGATAGCGTTGAGGATTACTTTGTCCGTGCAATTATCACAGAATACTGAAATTGCGTCCTCGTCGCGACAATCTTTAATCCTGTCTTTGACAAGGAGGAACCTGGCCCAAAAGTGATGGACTGTTTCCTGAGACTGCTGTCGTATGTACATGAGGTCGCATATATCCGGAGGGTCGGAATTGCTTGGCGAGTATTGCTTGTGGTGGGTGGGTAGCTTTAAATTCGAACCCTGACCCAATTTTGGGTCCGGAGTTTGACAAACTTCCGAGCTTAATAGTTCGGGCTCCGGGATGTCAACTTATTTTTCAGGTCCAATGTCCGACTCTAGGTTCGGAGGACAGGGAGTGTCGTTCCGCAGACAGGTATCTGACTCTTCGAGCTTGCAAATCCGAACATAGTTCGTCTTCAGCATGGAGGAAGAGTTGTTGTCTTGCTCCTCTATGACCGCTATCTGATGGGTGTCAGCGGGGATTTGATTTCTCTCTGATCGGGTTTAAGCCCAATCTGATCATAGTCTACAGCGACCCCCATGGCGGTGATGCGATCCAGGAGTTTTTTTAAGGACGACAACTCCATGGGATCCATCTGTTTGCAGTATTTGAAGTCGATACAGAGACAATTTTCGATGATCTGAGTAGTCATCGTCGGCTTGACGGCCGCACGGGCGGTCATGGTAAAGCTGCCTAGCCGGAGGGTTTGGCCTGGGGCCAGGGTTCCTCCGGAGGTGATACTGTCCTTGATAACAAGGCGAGCCATCAATCCTATCTTTGATGTCACAGCGGAACTCTCAATGGAAGCAACAATGTCGGTGTCAAAATCGGTGGATCTCAGGTATGGGGTCCCGAACTGTGCGTCTAGGGTCGATTGTAACAGGAGGCGGGGGACAAGATGTTTTCCCAGGTTCGAGCCCTCTTGATGGAGGTAATACCCTACTTCCTACTTGATTGATCTCGATGAATATGAGGATTACAAGAGGTCAACTACCACGAGATCATAATGGCTAAACCCTAGATGTCTAGCCTATATGATTGTGATTGCCTCTACGGACTAAACCCTTCGGTTTATATAGACACCGAAGGGGCCTAGGGTTGTACAATGTCGGTTTACAAAGGAAGGAATCCTCATATCCGGACGCCAAGCTTGCCATCCACGCAAAGGAGAGTCCCATCCGGACACGGGAAGAAGTCTTCTGTCTTGTATCTTCATAGCCCATTAGTCCGGCCCATGTTACATAGTCCGGACGCCCGAGGACCCCTTAATCCAGGACTGCCTCAACGACGGCGACATATTCCCCTCTACGGAGCCCCGAGCGGACTCCAGATCAGCCCTCCCGAGAGAGATTACGGCTAGGCGGTGGCTCCTTATCATAAAACGCGATGAATCCTTCTCTCCGATTTTTTTCTCCCTGAACGTGAATATATAGAGTTGGATTTGACGTCAGTGGAGGCTCAGGGGGCCCATGAGGCAGGGGCGTGCCCCAGGGGGGTGGGCGCACCCTCCACCCTCGTGGAGAGGGTGTGCCCCCTGGTGTTGATTCTTTTGCCAGTCTTTTTATTAATTTCGAAAAATCTCTTCGTGAAGTTTCAGGTCATTCCGAGAACTTCTATTTCTGCACAAAAATAACACCATGGCAATTCTGCTGAAAAGAACGTCATTCCAGGTTAGTTCCATTCAAATCATGGAAGTTAGAGTCCAAAACAAGGGCAAAAATGTTTGTAAAAGTAGATACGTTGGAGACATATCACTTGGTTCTCCTACTGGTTCGATAACCTTGGTTTCATATCTGAGGGAAATACCTACCGCTGCTGTGCTTCATTATCCCTTCCTCTTTGGGGAAATACCGACGTAGATTGAAGCGGCATCAAAATGAATTTCTAGCGCCGTTGCCGGGGAGGATCTTCAAGATATACCAGGTTCCTAATCACAAATCTCATCTCCTTGCAATTTACATTATTTGCCATTTGCCTCTCATTTTCCTCTCCCTCACTTCACAAAAATTTGTTGTTTTATTTCCTCTCTTTTTCGTTCGTATTTTTCCCATTAGATATATTCTTTGCTTGCAATCATGAGTGATTTCGGTATGGCACCAATAGATGATTGCCTAACTCCTAAGATTGGACGTACGGGAAATCTGGATGCTAAAACTTTTATCTTGGGGCAAGGGAACGTTATGGAAAAAGAACGTATCCAAGAATTTTTCAATTGTATGGGTAATTTGAGTCTTGATGATGCTCCTATACTTAAAACTACTAGATCATATACGGATGCTATTTCAGCACTAATTCTGAAACTTGAAAGTAAATTCATTCGTACCCATCCTACTTTGCAAAGATTGTGTTTTGAGCTTCCCGTTATAAAGAATCCTAGGGCTAAAAAGTTGTCCACTCTCGTTCTTATTAATGAGTTTGACTACATAATACGGGAAGCTAGGGAAATTTTTAATTTTTATGGTATAAATCATGAAAAACCTGTGATAGATGAAATTCTTTACAATAGTGACTATGCTTTAAGACATTTGCTTGGGGACAATAAAATCTTTGATGAGAATCTTAAAAAGGAAGTTCCCGTTTTAGATATAATCCAACAAGTTTTCAATAATGTTTATCAACATAACTCTTGGATTATTGCGGGAAATCAAAAGGGGTATGATGAAAACCAACTTTGGATTGCTAAAGCCTCTATGGATAACAAGTTTTATGTTGTGTTTACAAAGCCTCATGATGAAAATACCTCTAAGAAAATTGTCGGATTTCGGGTTCCGGCAGACCCTTGATGTTCGAACTCTGGGGTGCGCACGAAGATCTTTCCCCTACCAGCTCATGCGTCGAAGGCTCGCAAGGAATCTAAGCTAGAAAGAAGAACACACAAGGGACACGAGGTTTATACTGGTTCAGGCCACCATTGTGGTGTAATACCCTACTCCAGTGTGTGGTGTGGTGGATTGCCTCCGGGGCTGATGATGAACAATACAAAGGGAGAACAGCCTCGCGAGGGCTGTTCTTGAGCTGGTGCGATGAACTGCTTGGGTGAGTTCAGTCGCCTCTCTCTAGTCTGTGCATGATCTGGATCCTCTAGATGCCTCTACTCTGTGGTGGCTAGTCCTATTTATAGAGGGAGGCCCTGGGCCTCTTCCCAAATAATGAGCGGGAAGGGCGCCAACAATTGGCCATTTTGAAGGGGAACATCTAGTACACTTATCCTGGCTAAAGTTGGTCTTCGGCTGCCAAAGGCTCTGACGATGACGCCGTCCTGGGCTCCATGATGACCTCCATCCTGCCGTTCTGATGGTCTTGGTCTTGTTGCACTAAAACGGTAACCTTTGACTGATGCCTTGGCCTGAGCTTGCCCCCTTTGCACCGAAGGGGAAAGAAGGACACTGCGCAGGCCGGCACCCTCCTAGCGCCCGCCTGGTCTCGATTGTCATGGCTTGCGTCACTGGCTCCTCGCGAGGTATCCTGCCTTGATCTCTCCGCCTCCTCGCGAGCCTGCCTGGTGAGTCTCCTCCTGAGGAAGCTTCCTGTCGTCCGCCCCGCGAGGTTGGCCCCTCGCGAGGGTCTTGAGTTTTAGCTGATGAAGTTGGGCTGCACTAGGCCCCCACTTGAGCCACGCCGCAGGCCGCAGGCAGGCAAGTCTGGGGACCCCCGTTCCCAGAATGCCGACAGTAGCCCCCGTGGCCAAGGCGCGCCCGGACTTGGCTTTGCAGAGAAGCGAAGGGGCAAGTGCGAAGCGTCGCGGGCCCTAATAGCCTGCAACCTTTGGCGCCGCGTCACAGTTGATTGGACATGGGCGTCTCCGCTTCCCCACGACGCCTCGGCAACCGCACATTTGACAAAAAGAGGTGCCCGGGCCAAACTTAGTTGCCTTGTTCTCGCTCGCCTTGCTCCAGATCCCCTTTCTCGCTCTTCTCCTTCCTGCTCCCGAAATCCTCCAGATCTGTCTCAATCCTTCCCGTCCAGCAAGCCATGGCGCCTCGCAAGACCCCGACCGAGGCCTGGTACTCACCGGCTCTGGATCCCCTGAATGTGTCGGAGAAGTATCTCGCCCTCACTCGCCTGATGACGGTGGCGCAGGGCAACGTGGGAGTGACTGTGCTCAAGGCCGGCTCCGACCAGCCTGAAGCCAAGGGGAGCACCTTCTACTCGCTCTTTGTGAGCGCCATCATCACCGGTCTGGTGCCTCCTTTTTCCGAGTTCTTCTTTGTTGTTCTTCGCCAATACAACTTGCAAGCTCTGCACCTCCACCCCAACTCTGTTCTTCTCCTGGCGATTTTCACCTACTATTGTGAGGCTCACGTTGGGGTAAAGCCCTCAGTGGCCTTGCTGCGCCATTACTTTTACCTCTGAGTTTCTCACACCCACATCACCAAATGCACGAGCTTTATCACATACTCCAACTCCAATGCCATCTCGAAGCCTGGGAAGAGGATCGAAGGCTTCCGGAGCAAGTGGGTCATGGTGGATATCGGGCGCCTACACCCCGACTGGTGCTGCCTATGGGGCAGCCCAAGGCCACTGATGCATGGTCTCGCGTGGAGCTTGCCGACCCCCGCGCGAGGGCGGTGCTGAAGAGGATGAACACGGACATGAGGCCAGGCAACTTGGGGGCGGCGAAGCTGACTGGGGCCACGCTCCTGAGGGAGTTCCTGGAGCACCAGGTGGCTCCACTCCGGGAGCACTCGCTCCCATTGTGGAGGCTTGGGGAAGTGGACGCTGCCCTTCGCCTGAGCTCCGAGGCCCTGGCCGGCGAAGATCTGGTTGCGGCTCTCCACTCCTTGGTCGGGGAGACGTGGCGAGGCCGGAGGGCGCTCCCGTCCCCCTGTTCCTTCGTGGCGACTGGGAGCAGGTGGTGAACACCATGCCCACCTTCAACGGCGAGGGGCTGGTGCCCGCAGAAGCTCCCGGGGATCTGGTGATGCTGGCGACGGTGAACGTGTCCTCCAGCGACTCCAGCGGGAGTGAGGAGGAAGAAGAGGAGGAGGAAGAAGAGTCTGACTCTGAGGCGACTGGCGAGGAGTCGGAGGAGTCCTTCCCTCGGCACAGGTCCCCCGCCCTCCGCTCCATGCCGGACGACGACGAGGCCGGCGCTAGGCGAGGAGGGGAGGATTCTCCCTTGGTCTCGAGGAAGGGTAGGTCGAGGCTGGTCCTCCCAGGGTCTGCTCTGGTCCCGGGGCGGTCTGAGGCCAGCTCCAGCACTCTCGACGCGCCTTCTGCCTCCGGACCTCCCAAAGCCGATCCTAGCTGTAGGCTCTCGGGCTTCAAGTTTGGCCAGAGGCTGCTTGAGTCCGCGAACGACGACCAGTAAGTGCTTAATCCGCGCTTTTGCTTTGTTTCTGCCGCCAAGGCTTGACATCTGCATTCTCTTGGCCAGGCCGACACCTGCAGCAAAAAGGTTAAAAGGGGCTTCTGCGGCCCTGCTCGAGGCGAGCTCGTCTGTCGGGGCAGTGCCTTCATCCGCGGGGAAAGGAGGCAGCAAGGCTCGTGCCTCCCCTGCCTGGTCGTCCTCGCGAGCCCAGCAGGGACACTCTGGTGAGGAGTCAGCCCCCATGGCCCCGTTGACTCTGGAGGTGCCTGCTCTTGATGCTCCCGCTGAGGTGTCCAAGGCCCAGGGGGCTCCTTCCTCCCAAGCCGTGATCACGCTGCCGTCCTCTCCACCTGTTCCACCGGCTCCCGTCTCTTCTGATCCCTCTGCCGTCCTGGACCAGGCTGCCAGCAAACTGAGCCGGCTGCAGGAGGATCTTCAGAGCGCGGACCCCAGCCTGGTGGTCGGGCGCCTGGAGCTAGCTTCTGGCTGGGCCCGTTCTGCCGCCTTCGTCCGAGCGGCGCTGAGTCAGGCCGTGTCGGCCTCCGATGGGGAGAAGCAAGCCGCCTGCCCGGCCAAGGCCGCTCGCGATGCTTCCTAGAGCAACGCTGCGGATGCCCGGGGCCGCTGCAAGGCGCTGGAGGCCGAGCTACAAGGCCTACGTGATGAGCTCGCCAAGGAGGTCCGCGGCCGCCAGGAGAAGGAGAAGGAGATGGAGGCTCGGGAGGCTGCCATCAGGGACCGGGAAGCCGAGCTTAATGACCGCCGTGGCCGGTTGGAGACGCTGGAGTAGTCGCTAGAGGCGGAGAGGACCGAGCTAGACGGCAAGGCGAAGGTCCTGGAGGAGAAGGCTCGCGTCACGCTGAAGACGCTTTATGAGGGCGGCTTTGAGAAGCCGCTGGCTGGTGCAGAGGATGGCCCTACCGAGCTGCTCCCCTTCCTGGTCCGTACACTTGAAGATGTCGCGGACGGCCTTGGCCCAACGGCCGAGGCCGAGGCGCGTGCCCTGTCTTCTGCAGCGCTGACGCGTGTCCTCAGCCACGTCTACCTTTGCGACCCCAACATCGACCTTGACAGCCTGCTGGAACCCGTGAGCGGCGACCTTGCCGCTGCTGCTGCTGAGGCCGTGAAAGGCCGAGCCGAGGCCTTGCCGGGGAGGTTCCGCGCCTTCAGCACCTTGCCCGGGCGTGCTGCTGCCAGCTCCGCGGCCTCAGGAGGCGGAGCCGCCCATCATGACTCGACCACAGGCGGTGGCGCCACTGGAAAGTGATCCCTTCGCGGCTTCCATCCTGTTTTAATTCCTGCAACATGCACCACGCCTCGTGGAGGCGTTTAAACTTGTGTTTAGCGTTGTGAAACAATTTATGGCTTGTAATATTTGCTTTTGAATTCCCTGGAATTTGCATTTTCCCCTCCTATTTGCTTGTGTTCTACGTCGGCAGGGCCCGACCCCGCGGATACCTCAGCCGCCGTTAGCCCCGACCGGAAACCAGGACGGGACTAAGGAGTGAGGGGCTACGTGGCAAGTTAGGCTCCTGAGTCGCGATGCTCAGGAGTGCCCCTTGACGCGCAAACAGCAAGTAGGGAAGGAAGGCATAGGAGTGGATTTGTCGTTCTACGTTGGCAGGGCCCGGCCCCGCGCATACCTCAGCCGCTGTTAGCCCCGACCGAAAACTAGGACTGGACTAAGGAGTGAGGGGCTACGTGACCAGTTAGGCTCCTGAGTTGCGATGCTCAGGAGTCCCCCTTGACGCTCAAATGAGTCTTCATACCTTGGCTCCGCTCGGGGAGGGGCGCGCGATGACCAGGTCCGAGGGACCTGGCTGGGTGGCATGTGCTCGGGCATGGCCCGGGTGCAGCCCCCGTGTCCAACCCCCTCGCGCGGCACTCCCGAGGGGAGGCTTTGCGATGGTGCCAGACACTAAGCTCTGGGCTCCCTGAGGTTGATACAGCCATGAGCTGCCCTCAGTTGTTTATCACCAGCGCGGAGCATAGTGCTTCCATATGTGTATGGGCATATCCGCTCCTCGGCAGTGTCATCAGCCAGCGCGGAGCATGGTGCTTCCACTAGTGCGTGGGAGGGGGTCCCCTCCGGGAGGAGCCCCCGGGGCGTGTACAACCCCGCCCTGACACATGGCCGGCACGGTAGGGCTAGGAGAGGTGTATCTGGGCACCTGTGAGCCAGCACGGGACTCACGAGGCCCTACCTCGAGGCGGGTTGCGCCTGGCTCTGGGCCTTTATCAATGGTGTGTTCCTGCAGGGTGGTTAGAATGCAAATGCTCTACGTCCTCAGGTCCCGGCCCTCGAGCGAGCTCAGCCGCCGCTGGTATGACAGGTCACGATGCCGTGGGTCAAGGCCAGGGGGTGAGGGCTGGAGAGCCAGTAAGAGCCCATGAGTCGCGATGCTCAGGCTCCCCCTTCTAATGTGCAAGCGCTTTGCATTAGAGTGGAGAGGTCCGTGATAAGCCGTAGACGATAGCCATGGGAATCAGGTTAAGCGCGGGGGAGCAAATCCATTTAGATAGATGCGGAGAAGCAAACACCACTGGGTCAGGCCCGAGCAGCTCAGGGATAATGCAACCCGAGGGGCGCCCCCAACAAGGTAGGTAAATAACATAAGCAAAACGGATACATGCCACAGGGACGGACCTACGCGACCTAGGAATGATGCAGCCCTGTGGGCGCTCCCAGCTGAAAATGGAACTTGAAAGATGCCACCTGATACCGTTGGAGATGAAAGGATGCTGAAGTAGCAGACGACGTGTGGTGAGGAGGCCGACCCTCACGAGCTCCCGAGCCTAGAAGCCTCGGGAGGCTCCGGGGGCTCGGGTGGATCTTCCAGGGCCATCTCCATCTAATGGACCGCACAACGACTGACCTCCTGAGCCTCCAGAATGCTCCTCATCAGGCGCTGATGAGCAGTGGCAGCGTTCGACAGGCCGAAAGGCATGCGAACGTAGCTGTGAGGTGGACCCTCACAACGCCCCACGCATGAAGGCCAGAGGCGCTCCTGAGACGCGACTCAGTTGAGCCCTGGCACGTCGATGCAGATGCGCAGCCCGCCATCCTCGCCTGGATAGGGGGGCTGCGGCGGGTAGGCGGCGGCTGCTGCGCATGACTCTTGACTCCTGTAGCTCCTAAATGTTTCTCGCGATGAACTCCTGAGGGTTTGGCCCTCCTTGCCTCATTCCTTCCTGAGGAAAACATGCCTTGAAGCACGCCTCCAAGTGGTGCCCGAGCGCCTCCCTCGCGACCTTGGCAAAGCCGGTGGCTCTCCCAAAAAGAGCCCCCGAGCGCTGCCCGAGGAGGGTGCCGGGCGCGCCTTCCTATGCGGCAGAGGGTGGCGCCCCCTGAACGGGCGCGAATCCTGACGCAACGCCTCCGGAGGTGCCTGCCTCATGAGGGTTTGGGCCAGGTGAAGCCTTCTTCTTCTTAGGGACCGCCTCGAGAAGTGTCCCACTCCTATGATCTGGGTCTTCGATTGCCGCGGTTTGGAAGGCACGCTCAAGAGAACACACTGCATCCCTTTCCTCACAAGGCACTGTGATGACTCCACCACTTCCTGGCATCTTGAGGACATTGTAGCCATGGTGAGTAACTGCCATGAACTTGGCCAGGGCTGGGTACCCGAGGATGGCATTGTATGGCAGGCGAATGTGGGCGACATCGAAGTCAATGAGCTCGGTGCGGTAGTTGTTGCGCTCCCCAAAGGTGACAGGAAGGCGAACTTGCCCTATTGGAACGGTGGAACCATCAGTGACTCCTGAGAAAGGCTTGGTCGGCCGAAGCTGATCATATGGCACTTGGAGATTGTTGAATGTCTCGACGGACAAGACGTTGAGTCCCGCTCCGCCGTCGATGAGGGTCCTAGTGACTTGCACATTGCTGATGACTAGGGAGCAAAGCATCAGGAGGACTCCGGCCGTTGGTGTGCACTTGAGCTGATCCGCCGAGCTGAACATGATAGCGCATGCTGACCACCTGAGAGGGTGTGTGGCCTCAAGCTTGGGGAGAACTGCATTCACCTCGTGAGCAAACTGCTTGAAGATGCGCTGAGAGGTTGGGGCCTGAGCGGCACCCAGGATGCAAGCGATTGCGCGTGGCTCCTGGAAGCCCCCAGCCCCCTTGTCCTGATGATGGTCTTCATTCCTCCTTGGCGGTGGTGGCAGATAAGGGAGGCCTGCGTTTCCTTGAGGGTGATCCTCACGAGGCTGATCCCTCCAACCTCCCTCGCGAGGCTGGTCCTGCCAACTGTCCTCGCGAGGTCGGTCACGCCACCCTTGGCGAGGGCCACGGGTCTTCCCATTTTCCTCCACCTCTTCCTCCTCCTCGTCCATGGCCCCGATCGTTGCACTCGGGGCGTCGGCCGATGCGCCCATCTCGCACAGCCCTGAGCTCTTGGCATTCGTTGGTGTTGTGGGTGTGGAGGTCATGGTACACACAGTACCGGCTGCCCTTGGATGACTCAGGCTGATCCCTGCCTTGCTTGATGTCTGGCTCTGCTGCGAGCACAACAACTCCCTTACGCTTCACATCCTTGACCTTGGGCTTCTTCTTTTATGGATCGGCAGCCAGAAGCTCGAGGAGGGAGAGGCACCCTTCCTCAGCCCTGGCACACTTGGTCGCCAAGTTGAACAGCTCCAGGGATGTGCCCAGGTCTTCATGGATTGCTAGCTCCTCTTTCATCTTGATGTCACGCACGCCATCGGAGAAGGCTGAGATGATGGCCTCCTCAGTCACCCTGGGGATCTTGAGGCGGGCGTTGTTGAAGCACTGGATGTACTTTTGCAGGGTCTCTTCGGGCTTTTGCTTGATGCAGCACAGGTCACTCATGGCCGGGGGCCGGTCGCGAGTGCCTTGGAAGTTGGCGATGAAGAGGGTGTGCATCTCGTCCCAGGAGGAGATCATGCCAGGAGCCAGGTTCAGGAGCCAGGTGCGGGCACCATCCTTGAGCGCCATGGGAAACCAATTCGCCATGACCTTTTGGTTCCCGTTGGCGGCTTCGATGCCCAGCTCGTAGAGCTGTAGGAACTCCGCGGGGTCGGCAATGCCGTCGTAGCGAGGAGGCAGGTCCGGCTTGAACTTGCTGGGCCATGCGATGCTACGCAACTCGGCGGTGAAGGCGTGACATCCTGCAGTGGCCACCGGAGCTCTCTGCTGATGCAGGGCTTGCTCCTGGGGATTCCCATGCACCGCTGCCCGGAGCAGCGCAGGGTCTTGACATGGTGGCGCAGGGATGCGGTCATGGCGCACCGGTGCGGGGAGCACGCGGGCACCTTCTTGGAGACGAGGGATTTCTTGGCAGCTCCTTTCTTGTCGTGTAGGCGCCGGACGCGGTGGGTCTCGTCCTAGGGCCGCGTGCCTTGGAGCCAGGGTGCCTTCTTGGGGAGTAGGTGGCGGAGGCACCTCCTGCTCCTCGCCTCCTGCGCAGGATGGAGGGCGAGGCAGCGAGAGGAACGGCGCAGGGGAGCCCCCTGCGGCGCTGACGAGCTCGGTGATGCGGGCGAGCCAGTCCTTGTAGAGGTCGTCAACGGGACGGTAGTGCAGGAGCTCACGCGCCAGGAGCAGCGCAGTGTGCGCGTCCGTGGGGGTGCAACGGGCGTGGGACGACGAACCGGCTAGAGTCAGCGACGGGGTGGCGGTGCGGCCTTCCCGCCGCACTGAAGGATGCACGGATGAGGCCGGCTGCTCGTTCCCCGCCGGGCCGGTGGCGGTGTTGGCGGCAGGCGACGGGGAACGACGGGGGCGTCCGCCGATAGGAGCCGTCTGGGCGACTCGAGCGGCAAGAGCAGCCCGACGCTTGGCGTGAGCCCGGCAAGCGTCAGTCATGGATACGACGGAAGATCAGACGCGACCATCGGAAGAAAGATTCTGGCGCACCCCTACCTGGTGCGCCAAATGTCGGATTTCGGGTTCCGGCAGACCCTTGAGGTTTGAACTCTAGGGTGCGCACGAAGATCTTTCCCCTACCAGCTCACGCGTCGAAGGCTCACAAGGAGTCTAAGCTAGAAAGAAGAACACACAAGGGACACGAGGTTTATACTGGTTTAGGCCACCATTGTGGTGTAATACCCTACTCCAGTGTGTGGTGTGGTGGATTGCCTCATGGGCTGATGATGAACAATACAAAGGGAGAACAGCCTCGCGAGGGCTGTTCTTGAGCTGGTGCGATGAACTGCTTGGGTGAGTTCAGTCGCCTCTCTCTAGTCTATGCATGATCTGGATCCTCTAGATGCCTCTACTCTGTGGTGGCTAGTCCTATTTATAGAGGGAGGCCCTGGGCCTCTTCCCAAATAATGAGAGGGAAGGGTGCCAACAATTGGCCATTTTGAAGGGGAACATCTAGTACACTTATCCTGGCTAAAGTTGGTCTTCGGCTGCCAAAGGCTCTGACGATGATGCGGCCCTGGGCTCCATGATGACCTCCATCCTGCCGTTCTACTGGTCTTGGTCTTGTTGCACCGAAATGGTAACCTTTGCGTGATGCCTTGGCCTGAGCTTGCCCCCTTTGCACCGAAGGGGAAACAAGGATGCTGCGCAGGCCGGCGCCCGCCTGGTCTCGATCGTCATGGCTTGCGTCACGGGCTCCTCGCGAGGTATCCTGCCTTGATCTCTCCGCCTCCTCGCGAGCCTGCCTAGTGAGGCTTCTCCCGAGGAAGCTTCCTATCGTCCGCCCCGCGAGGCTTGGCCCCTCGCGAGGGTCTTGAGTTTAAGCTGATGAAGCTGGGATGCACTGGGCCCCCACTTGAGCCACGCCGCAGGCCGCAGGCAGGCAAGTCTGGGGACCCCCATTCTGAGAACACCGACAAAAATTAAGAAGAAGAATGACAAAACTTAGATCCTTGCTTTATGCCTAGCTAAGGGCGAAAAACTATAGCGCTTGTTGGGAGGCAACGCAATGAATAAATTTTTTCTTTTTTTTCTGTTCTTGAGTGTTAGCACAATTATGCTATTGTTATTATTTTGTTTTTTGTGTTTTAATTAGTGTTTGTGCCAAGTAGAGCCTATAGGATCTTCTTGGGTGATAGTTGTTTGATCTTGCAAAAAGACAGAAACTTTGCGCTCACGGAAACAATTTTTTTTCTAGAAAGTGCCTTTTCCCTTATTCTTTCTGAAGAAGATTAATATACAAATTATCCAGGTCGTCCTATGTTTTCAGAATTTTTGGGGTTCCAGAAGTTTTCTAATTAGTCAGATTGCTACACACTGTTCTGTTTTGACAGATTCTGTTTTCTTTGCGTTGTGTGCTTATTTTGATGGCTCTATGGTTTTCTTTGATGAGTTTTTGCCATAGAAAAGTTGGAATAAAGTAGATATAATGCAAAAACAAAATATGAATTGGCTTGGTACAATACTTATAGTAGTGTTTTTCTTTCTTTTTTTAACGGATCTCATGAAGGTTTTGTTGAGTTTTGTGTGATTGAAGTTTTAAAGTTTTGGGTCATCGTATGACGGATAAAGGAATAAAGGATAGAAGAGACTAAGCTTGGGGATGCCACAGCATCCCAAGCTATTATCCAAAAAAAGAGCAACCAACTAAGCTTGGGGATGCCCCCGAGTGGCATCCCCGCTTTCTTCTAACGACCATCGGTATTTTACTCGAAGCTATATTTTTATTCGTCACATGATATGTGTTTTGCTTGGAGCGTCTTGTATGATATGAGTCTTTGCTTGTTTTATTTTTTGTTTTAAGTCTTGATCCCTTGCTAGACACACCTATTTGAGAGAGCCAAAATTATGTCATGACTCTTTAGAATTGCTCTCTATGCTTCACTTAAATTTTTATGAGCAATGGACTTGCTCTAGTGCTTCACTTATATATTTTTGAGCATGGTGTGCTTTAGTATTTTTGAAGAAATGATCTCTTGATTCACTTAGATTTATTTGAGAGTTAGTAAAATTTTCAAGAAATTCTCTCTTGCTTCACTTAAATTATTTTGAGAGAAAGAAAAATTATGCTCATGATCTTCACTTATATTTGTTTGAGCTTATGAAAAGCAACACATGAAAATTAGTCCCAAAGTGTTAGATATCCAAGAAGGATATAATAAAAACTTTCATGAAGATCATTGGACAAAATAAACTTGATTCTTGGTAATAGTTTTGAGATATGATGATGTTATATGTGAGTTATGTTGATGAGTAATTATGCTTTAGTAAGAATATTGGTGTTAAGGTTTGTGATTCCCTATGCAAGTATGGAAGTCAATAGTCATGCAATGAAATTATACCCTACTTGTGGTGCATTATTCGGTGTTATTTCTGCTTAATGCTTGCTTATGAGATTATCCGTTTCTTGGTTGGTCGCTTCTCAATCTTTTGCTAGCCTTCATTTTGCACTAAGTATGATCACTACTTGTGCATCCAAAATCCTTTAAACCAGTTTTGCCACATGAGTCCACTATATCTACCTATATGCGGTATTCTTTTGCCGTTCTAAGCAAATTTGCATGTGCCATCTCTAATATTCAAAATAAACTTCTCTTTTGTGTGTTTGTTTCGCTCGTGGAGCGGTGAGGGGTGGCTAATATTTTCCATGCTAGATGTGTTATTCTCAAGACGAGTGCTTATTCACTTGTCATTTCACGAGAGTAAGGCAAAGGTATTAGGGATGCCCAGTCCTGAAATAAAAAATGAATTTACTTTATGTTGTCAAATAATAAATTCCTTGGAAAGTGTTGGTATGGAGGGCAACCGTGGATACGGCTAGCCATGGAAAGTGAAAGTACGGTTGAAAAAGGAATAAACTTTATTTTCTGTTTGGGAACCGCCTATGATATATCTAGCATGGAAAGTGTTGGGAACTCTAAGTCGTTTTTGTTGGTGGGATGGATACCTAAATGTTTTTATCTCTAAGTTTTTTGCTTTCAGCTCTGGCACCTCTACAAATCCCCACTTCCCTCCGTGAAGGTCCATTCTTTTACTTTATGCAATTTTTATTTTTGAATTTGAGTCTCCATCTTCTCTTACAAAAGCACCAACTAGGAGGCAATATGATCGTACTTAAGTATTGGGTGTAACTAATATGCGAGTGTGTTTCATGAATGGATCAATGTTTGAGCATGCTGGGCTAGGGATAACTTATTTTAGCGTTGATATTTTGAAAGACATGGTTGCTTGTTGATATGCTTGAGTATTTAAATTATCATGTCAAAACTAGACTATTGCTTTGAACAATATAAAAGTCCAAATGTCCATGCTATAAAGAAAAGAAATATGATATGACATGATAGGCAGCATTCCACATCAAAAATTCTGTTTTTATCACTTACCTACTCGAGGACAAGTAGAAGTTAAGCTTGGGGATGCTGATAGGTCTCCAACGTATCTATAATTTTTGCTTGTTCCACGCGGTTATATTATAAATCTTGGATGTTTTTAACCATTTTATATCATATTTTGGTACAAACTTATTGACATAGTGCCAAGTGACAGTTGTTGTTTTCTGCATGTTTTTTATGGAAATCAATATCTAATGGAGTCCAAATGCCATGAAACTTTACGGAGAATTGGTATGGGCCAGAAGGAACACAATGGGCCCTGGCTGCGCCTAGGGGTGACCCGAGTGAGGCACAACCCACCAGGGCGCGCCAGGAGGCCCAGGCGCGCCCTGGTGGGTTGTGCCCACCTTGGGTGCCCCCTCGGACCGCCTCTTATCTCTATAAATACCCCAATATTTCCAGAACCCTAAGGGAGTCGGTGAAATATTCATCCAGCCGCCGCAGAGTCCAGAACCACCAGATGCAATCTAGACACCATCTCAAATTGGGTTCACCACCTCCATTGGTGCCTCTCTGATGATGCGTGAGTAGTTCTTTGTAGACTTTTGGGTCCTTAGTTAGTAGCTAGATGGCTTCATCTCTCTCTCTCTGAATTCTTAATACAATGGTCTCTTGGAGATCCATATGATGTAACTCTTTTGCGTCGTGTTTGTTGGGATCGATGAACTTTGAGTTTATGATCAGATCTATCTTTTTATATCCATGAAAGTATTTGAGTTTCTTTGATCTCTTTTATGCATGATCTCTTATGGCCTCGTATTTCTTCTCCGATATTTGGGTTTTGTTTGGCGAACTTGATCTATTTATCTTGTAATGGGAAGAGGTGCTTTGTAGTGGGCTCGATCTTACGGTGCTTGATCCTAGTGACAGAAAGGGAACCGACACGTATGTATCGTTGCTACTAAGGATAAAAAGATGGGGTCTATATTTACATAGATAGATCTTGTCTACATCATGTCATCGTTCTTATTGCATTACTTTGTTTCTCCATGAACTTAATACACTAGATGCATGATGGATAGCGGTCGATGTGTGGAGTAATAGTAGTAGTAGATGCAGGTAGGAGTCGGTCTACTAATCTTGGAGGTGATACCTATATAATGATCATTGCCTGGATATCGTCATGAGTATTTGAAGTTTTGTCAATTGCCCAATAGTAATTTCTTCACCCACCATTTTCTATTTTTCTCAAGAGAAGCCACTAGTGAAACCTGCAGCCCCCGAGTCTCTTTCTCATATATTTGCCTTTGAGATCTATTTTTCCTTGCATTTATTTTCAGATCTATTAAACCAAAAATACAAAAATACCTTGGTGCATTTTATTTCTATTTATTTTCTTTGGCGTTCGATCTATCAATTTACTACAAATTTATCTCACATCCGTTTGCCTACTTGAGGTGCCGTACCCTGGAAGGGATTGACAACCCCTTTAACACGTCGGGTTGCGAGGATTTGTTATTTGTGTGCAGGAGCTGTTTACGTTGTGTTGCTTGGTTGTCCTACTGGTTCGATAACCTTGGTTTCATATCTGAGGGAAATACCTACTGCCGCTGTGCTGCATCATCCCTTCCTTTTTGGGGAAATTCTGACGTAGCTTCAAGCGACATCAAGGTCATTTTGACCTAGAAAAAAATAAGGAGAGGACTTTCGGGATGGAGCGCTGCCGCCTCAAGGCGGAACTTGGGCAGGAGCACTTTTGCCCTTCGGCAGAGCGATTCCGCTAGGGTAACTTCCCACCCGGAGGGGGAAATCATCGTCATCATTATCACCAACAAGTCTCCCATCTTGGGGAGGGCAATCTCCATCAACATCTTTAACAACACCATCTCATCTGAAACCCTAGTTCATCTCTTGTGTTCAATCTTGTTACCGGAACTATAGATTGGTGCTTGTGGGTGACTAGTAGTGTTGATTACATCTTGTAAATGATTACTATATGGTTTATTTGGTGGAATATTATATGTTCAGATCCAATATGGTGTTTAATACTCCTCTAATCATGAGCATGTTTATCATTTGTGAGTAGTTACTTTTGTTCTTGAGGTCACGGGAGAAATCATGTTGCAAGTAATCATGTGAACTTGATATGTGTTCAATATTTTGATGGTATGTTTGTTGTGATTCTCTTAGTGGTGTTATGTGAACGTCGACTACATGACACTTCACCACATTTGGGACTAAGGGAATGCATTGCAGAGTAGCAATTAGATGATGGGTTGCGAAAGTGATAGAAGCTTAAACCCTAGTTTATGCGCTATTCCGTATGGGACCGATTGGATCCAAAAGTTTAATGCTATGGTTAGAATTTATTCTAAATACTTTTCCCTTAGTTGTAGATGCTTGCGGGAGGGTTAATCATAAGTAAGAGGTTTGTTCAAGTAAGAACAACACCTAAGCATCGGTCCACCCACATATCAAATTATCAAAGTAGCGAACACAAATCAAACCAACATCATGAAAGGGACTAGATGGAATTCCATGTACCCTCAAGAACGCTTTTCTTATCATAAGAGATCGTTTTGGCCTATCCTTTGCCTCAAGAGGATTGGGCTACCTTGCTGCACTTTTGTTACTATTATCGTTACTTGCTCGTATCTTGCTATCAAACTACTCTGCTACTTACAATTTCAGCACTTGCTGCTCGTATCTTGCTATCAAACTACTCTGCTACTTACAATTTCAGCACTTGCAGACATTACCTTGCTGAAAACCACTTGTCATTTCCTTCTGTTCCTCGTTGGGTTCGACACTCTTACTTATCGAAAAGAGCTACAATTGATCCCCTATACTTGTGGGTTATCAATTACTTAAAACTCTGTACTCGTAATAATCTTAAGGGCATTAGTCCCACTTGATGTCAGCACAAGATTAATATGGAGCATGATGCTAAGCCATCATTGATCATCAACGTCGAATGAATCCTAAAATGAAAGGTGTGGTAAGAACTGAAATATTAAAGCTTCTGGAGGCAAGTATAATTTATCCTATAGCTGATAGTAGATGGCTAAGTCATGTCCATTGTGTTCCTAAGAAAGGAGGTATAACCGTTGTTCCTAATGATAAAAATGAACTTATTCCACAAAGAATTGTAACTGGTTATAAGATGGTAATTGATTTCAGGAAATTAAAGAAAGCTACTAGAAAAGATCATTACCCCTTGCCTTTTATTGATCAATTGTTAGAAATATTATCTAAGCATACACATTTTTGCTTCCATGATGGATATTCTGTTTTTTCTCAAATACCCATGTCAAAGGAAGACCATGAGAAAACTACTTTTACTTGCCCTTATTGAGAACTTATGCTTATAGACGTATGCCTTTTGATTTATGTAATGCACCTGCTGATGGGGTCATGTACTAAGGGTAGGGTAACAGTTTTGACCTACAGACCCTATCCTAGGACACGATTGTCGGTGCCACAGACCCTGGGTCCGTTGCCCAGACTGTGCACAGGCCCAAGAGCAAGATTACAACACCAAGATCAGATCAGAACACGAGGGATCAATTCTCTGAAGGATCAAAGTGCAGATCAAGAAGACCAAGACTAGTGAGAGAGACAAGACACAACTACGAGAAACCTCCCTTGCGGGGCAGGTGAGCCTGGCGAAAATGGGGTTACCCCCGGAAGCAAACCTCAAGATCGCCACGGCAGGCCTGCCGGGGCTCACGGAGGCAAACCACTCCACATCGACGCACCTCGTCGATCAGTGCAGTGTCAAGCTCCTAAGTGACTAAGTGGTTGTTCCCTGCTACATGGCAGCCACTTCCTACAGAGAATACCTCCAAGCGACACCCGTCCTGAGACGTGTCAAGCAAGCAGGCACGAAGCTGGCAAAACAGCCCGGTAGGGCCTGCCGGGTAAGCTGTGATGTGACACAGAGCGGCGCATTTAATGGGCTCTGTCAGCCTGCAGAGTTAGGTATGATAGCACTGTTTGCTATCTAATATGTACGTAAAGACTGATTTGCCACTGTGGTGATCCTTGATCTATAAAAGGAGGCCCATGGCAAATGTAGAGAGGATTTGGACACCTCACACTCATACGCATGTAGCCACTCTCGCTCTGAAGCAACCTTGACGGGCAAGAGCGCTCCACTTTTCCACCATTAATCCACCACAACAGGAGTAGGATTTTACGCCTTGCGGCGTACCGAACTGGGTAAAACTGCTTGTGTGATCTCTATCATGCTTTGTTACGCTTCTCCACTCTTTGTGCAACGTGCCCATCACCCCACCGAACCAAAAGGGGCTCTTTGGCCCAATAGCTGGCCGTGGTTTCCCATGACATCTTTAGCACGCCAGGTAGGGGGATCACTTACGCGAAACCAAGAGCGTAAGCAGCGCGTCATCTTCATTGCCATTTTCATCATCGATGACTCCATCGACAATGGCGCCCAAGACGATGTCAAGTGATTCTGCTCACCCTTCCACCTCGAAGGCCCCGCCACCCGCAACCGCCGACGCCGTGGGGAATGCAGAGGCGCATGAGGGTGGGGGTGCTGCGGGAGACGTGGTCGGCGCATGCAGTGTTGTCACCACCTCTTTCTGCGGCCGAAGAAGGAGCGGGAGGCAACGGAGAAATACAACACCAATAACACCCCTGCGACCATGCCCCGTGAGGTACGGGTAGAGAGACTATTCCTTCTGTCGCTCCTGGCCTGGCCAGGGGCATATCCACGGTGGTGATGTTCATCCTGAGGCGAATCGCAATCCTAAGGCCGCCTTAATGTCTACCGCGCAACATTATTCTTGTAGACACGTGTTGGGCCTCCAAGCGCAGATTTTTGTAGGACAGTAGCAATTTTCCCTCAAGTGGATGACCTAAGGTTTATCAATCTGTGAGAGGTGTAGGATGAAGATGGTCTCTCTCAAACGAGCCTGCGACCAAATACAAGAAATCTCTTGTGTCCCCAACACACCCAATACAATGGCAAATTGTATAGATGCAAGCGAAGAGATGGTGATAAAAGTGTAATATGGATGGTAGAAACATATTTTTATAATCTGAATAAATAAAAACAGCAAGGTAACAAATAGTAAAAGGGCAAAAAAACGGTATTGCAATGCTTGAAAATGAGGCCTAGGGTCCGTACTTTCGATAGTGCAATATCTCAACAATGCTAATATAATTGGATCATATAATCATCCCTCAAAGTGCGATGAAGAATCACTCCAAAGTTCCTATTTAGCGGAGAACATAAGAATAAATTGTTTGTAGGGTACGAAACCACCTCAAAGCTATTCTTTCCGTTCGATCTATTCAAGGGTTCATACTAAAATAACATAAAGCTATTCTTTCTGTTCTATCTATCCTATAGTTCGTACTAAAATAACACCAAAGCAAATTCATATTCATAATACTCAATCCAACACAAAGAACTTCAAAGAGTGCCCCAAGATTTCTACCGGAGAAACAAAGACTAGAACGTGCATCAACCCCTATGCATAGATTACCCCAATGTCACCTCGGGAATCCGTGAGTCTTGAGTGCCAAAACATATATCAAGTGAATCAATACGATAACCCATTGTCACCACGAGTATTCAATTGCAAGACATATATCAAGTGTTCTCAAATCCATAAAAGTATTCAATCCGATGAAATGAAATCTCAAAGGGAAAACTCAATTCATCACAACAAGATAGAGAGGGGAAAACACCAGATGATCCGACTATATTAACAAAGCCTGCGATACATCAAGATTGTGACATCTCGAGAATATGAGAGAGAAAGAGAGATTAAACACATAGCCACTAGTACAAAGCCTTGGCCCTGAGGGTGGACTACTCCATCCTCATCGTGGTGGCTGCTGGGATGATGAAGATGGCCACCGGTGAGGATACCCCCTCCGGCAGGGTGCCGTAACAGGGTCTAGATTGGTTTTCGGTGGCTACAGAGCCTTGCGGTGGTGGAACTTTTGATCTAGGTTAACCCCTGATGGTTTCTCTATTTATAAGATTTTTTGGCGTTGGTTTCACGCGAAGATGGGCCTCGAAGTGAGCACAACCCACCGGGGCACGGAGAAGGGCCCAGGCGTGCCCTACTCCTTCACCTTCTGGTCCTTCCATGAAGCTTCGGGGGTCTCTTTTGTTTCGAAAATAATCATCAAAAAGTTTCAGGTCGTTTGGAGAACTTTCATTTCTGCACAAAAAACAACACCACGATAGTTCTGCTGAAAACAGCGTCAGTCCGGGTTAGTTCCATGCAAATCATACCAAAACCATATAAAATTGTTGTAGACATGGCATGAATACTTCATAAATTATAGATATGTTGGAGACGTATCACGCCCACGCCGTGGGCACAGTCGTGGGACATGCACCGCCCCCGGTGCAAACTGGCACAACCAATGCTCCGAACAGAGTCGTTGGCTCACGCACGCCATCACCTCGTCACCACGTCATGTTAGCGACTGGCTCCCAACGACAGGAGCCCAGCACAGCCACTGCGGGCACTGTCAAGAGCCAGGCGATCCTACGGTCTACATCATCATCACCAATGCCAAGCATCGCTTTGGAGGCCATGGCGCGGGCCTAGCTGTTGCTGATGTTCCCACCAGCAGACGATCAGATGGATGAGTGGAGAGCCACCATTCAGAGTCTGATTGGCTTTGTCGAGGCTGGAGGCTCACAGCGAGCTAGCCCACCATGACTTCCCTAGATGATGGCGACGGCCCATGCTGGTAGCTATGCGGAAGGGGCCATCCCCACAGTACAATCCCCACCGCGGCAACCAACGCAATGGCTACACAACCAAGAGGTTGATGACATCATGATGGCTTCATCTGAGCCTCGAGCATGTCAAGGCCGACGACGAGCCCCAGAGGACAGGCATATGGAGGCCACGCACGTGACCATCGAGTGCCGCCGCGATGACCACCGCCAGTCCAATGGGCGGGATGGCCCCAACGTCGACGAGCCTGTGCCCAGCAGAGGCGGGTACCTCCCTTTCAGGGCTGGGTGTCCTGCCTGCACCCGTGAGCCGCGGCAAGTCTGTTGGTCGTCCGCTCGCACGTTCAAGCCAGAGATTCCAGAGAAGTATGACGGGAGACTGAACCCAGCAGAGTTCTTGAGCATCTATACCATCGTTGTTCAAGCTACCGGGCGAAGAGATGAGAAGGTTTTTGCCAACTACTTCCCTTTGGTACTCAAGCCAAACATGAGGTATTGGCTGATGCATCTGCCAAACAACTCCATCTCGACCTGGGCTGACCTGTGCCATGAGTACGTTGGCGCCTTCACGGGTGGCCACCAAGAACCAGGGCGGCCCAGCCATTTGCAACTTCTCCCGTAGAAGGAAGGAGAGACTCTGCGAAAGTACATGCATAGGTTCAGCCGTGTCCACAGGAATATTCCAGATATCCACCCGGCAGCTGTGATAGCTGCATTCCAGTCCAAGATACACAAGCGTCGGATACGATCCAAGATGAACGTCCGGTTGCCCAAGACTATGAAGGAACTTTACACCTTGGTGGACAAGTGTGCTCAGGTGGAGGAGGGGAGGAAAACCCCTAGAGAAGAGGATGTTGTCAACTCAACTCAGAATATGCCGACGAGGCGACCAGTCAGAAGAAGAAGAACAAAAAGCGCAACAAGAAGCGCAAGGATAAAGCAGTACTGACAGTTTAGGGATCGGGCACGCCTAGTACCGGCAAGAAGGCTAAGGCCGAAGCCCCAGCAAGGAAGTTGCCATGTGCACTGACTGTCGAGAGGCTACGGCTGCCGATAAAGCTAGGAAAGGTGATGGGACATATTGCAAGATTCATCGGACCAAGGGCCACGATCTCCAGGAATGTCACCAGGTTGAGCAGCTCATCGAGAAGCAAAGGTTTGAATATGAGAAGCGCGATAAGGAAAAAGGTCAGAATGGCGCTGGCGGGAAGGGCCAAGGCGGTGAAGCAAATTGCCGTGGCAAGGCTCTTCGGAACCAAGGAAACCTCGCTAGGGGCAGAGAGAAGGAAGCTTGTGATGATGTCAGTGATGGAGGGGATGAAGAGGAAACTAGCGAGTAGTAATTCCAGAAAGCCACTGACGCCCTGTGCCTTGATGGAGGTGCATCTCTGCACTCCTCTCACTGCCAACTTAAACGGTGGGCGCGTGAGGTAAATGCCATGGAGCTAGCAACAGAGTCTCAGAAGCCGCTCAAGTGGTCATGCACGACCATCATCTTTGACAAAGAGGACCATCCCGACCGCACCACTGCGGTAGGTTGCTTGCCATTGTTGGTTCACCAACGATTCGCAACCTCAAAGTCACAAAGATGTTGGTTGATGGTGGGGCCGAGTTGAACCTGATTTCCCCAAAGGTTATCAGCAAACTTCAGATACCATAGGAAGAACTCAAAGTCATGGGCACGTTTCAAGGAATCAACCCCGGTAGGAGTCATCCTATGGGAAAGATCACGTTGCCAGTGACATTCGGAGGAGAGTTGAACTATCGGATTGATAAGGTTGTGTTCGATGTGGTCGACCTCCCCCTGCTATACAATGGCATCCTTGGACGCCCAGCCCTAGCAAAATTCATGGCGGCATCCCATTATGCCTACAACACCTTGAAGATGCCAGGGCAAGTGGGAGTCATTTCCATTCCATTAGACGAGAAGGACACAATTATTTGCATGGATAAGATGTACCGAGATGCAGTCACGGCAGAGGCCGCAGAAGCCACAGTTCCCCCCAAGGATATCAAATTAAAGAAGAAGGCTAGAAGGGACACCCGCAAGGAATCAGGGAAGCGTACCTCTTCAGAGTATGCTGCGCCTGTTGATGACTTGCCGGAGAGTTCCAACAACAAGAGATCCAAGGCCACCTCACCTCCTGTGAAAAAGGGCCCGACAAGGCTGGCTAGTGCTGATGGTACCTTTACTATCTGCACCACCCTTGATGACAAATAGGAAAGCGTGCTTGTTGCCTTCCTGCGGGCAAATATCGATGTGTTTGCTTGGCAACCATCTGATATCCCCGATGTTCCCAGTGAGGTAAAATGAAGCACCACCTTGCTATCTGCCCACATGCCCGACCCGTCAAGCAGAAAGTTCGACAGCAAGCCTTGGAGTGACAACAATTCATTGTAGAATAGATCAAGAAACTTGAGGGAGCTGGTTTGGTCAGAGGAGTACTACATCCAACGTTGTTAGTGATATGTCTCCAACATATCTTTAACTTTTGATTGTTCCATGCTGTTATATTATCATTCTTGGATGTTTTACAATCATTTTATAGTCATTTTATATCATTTTTTGCTACTAACCTATTAACATAGTGCCAAGTTTCAGTTGCTGTTTTCTGCATGTTTTTTTACATCACATGAAATCAATACCAAACAGAGTCCAAACGCAGCGAAACTTTTTGTGGATTTAATTGGACCAAAAGACATCCAGTGGGCCAAAGAAGTGCCAAGAGGGAGCCGAAGGTGAGCACAAGACACCAGGGCGCGCCTGGAGGCCCAGGTGCACCCTGGTGGGTTGTGCCCACCTCGGTGGCCTCCCAAACCGCCTCTTTGCTCTACAAATACCCCAATATTCCAGAAACCATAAGGGAGTCGACAAAAATCAATTCCAGCCGCCGCAAATTCCACAACCACCAGATCCAATCTAGACACCATCACAGAGGGCTTCATCATGCCCATTGGTGCTTCTCTGATGATGCGTGAGTAGTTCGTTGAAGACCCACGGGTCCGTAGTTAGTAGCTCGATGGCTTCCTCTCTCTCTCTTTTGATTCTCAATAAAATGGTCTCTTGGAGATCCATATGATGTAACTCTTTTTGCAGTGTGTTTGTTGGGATCCAATGAACTTTGAGTTTATGATCAGATATATCTTTTTATCCATGAAAGTTATTTGAGTCTTCTTTTATTTCTTATATGCATGATTGCTAATAGCCTCGTATTTCTTCTCTGATATTTGGGTTTTGTTTGACCAACTTGATCTATTTATCTTGCAATGGGAAGAGGTGCTTTGTGATGGGTTCGATCTTACGGTGCTTGATCCCAGTGACAGAAGGGGAACCGACACATATGTATCATTGCTATTAAGGATAACAAGATGGGGTCTATTTCTACATAAATAGATCTTGTCTACATCATGCCATCGTTCTTATTGCATTACTCCGTTTTTCCATGAACTTAATACACTAGATGCATGTTGGACAGAGGTCGATGTGTGGAGTAATAGTAGTAGATGTAGGCAGGAGTCGGTCTACTAATCTTGGACATGATGCCTATATAATGATCATTTCCTGGATATCCTCATGATTATTTGAAGTTTTATCAATTTCCTAACAATAATTCGTTTACCCACCGTTTACTATTTTTGTCGAGGGAAGCCACTAGTGAAATCTACGGCCCCCGGGTCTCTTCTTTATTATATTTGCCTTTGCGATCTATTTTCACTTGCTTTTATTTTCAGATCTATATTTCCAAAAACCCAAAAATACCTTGCTGCAATTTATTCTTATTTATTTTAACTCACGTTCGTGCGAGATCTATTTATCCAATCTATCATATTTTTACCCCGTCCACTTGCCGATTTTTGGCGCCGTTGCCCGAAAGGGATTGACAACCCCTTTAACACGTCGGGTTGCGAGTATTTATTATTTGTGTGCAGGTTCTGTTCACGTAGTTTTGCATGATTCTCCTACTAGTTTGATAACCTTGGTCTCCTCAGTGAGGGAAATACCTAATGTTGCTGTGCTGCATCATCCCTTCCTCTTTGGGGAAACACATACGTAGTTCTAGAAGTAATCGAAAGGAATTTCTGGTGCCGTTGCCAGGGAGACATCATCAACATCTACCAGGTTCCTAATCACAAATCTCATGTCCATGGAATTTACATTATTTGCTATTTGCCTCTCGTTTTTCTCTCCCCCACTTCACAAAAAATTGCCATTTTATCCGCCCTCTTTTTCGTTTGTCATTTTCTTCCCGGATCTATCCGTGTTCTTGCTTTCTAGTCATAATCGCTAGTATGCCTACTCCTCCATTGTCACCAGATTTTGAAGTTTCATACTTCAAGCAACGACAAGGAGAAAATTTGAAAGATGCTTGGTGTAGGCTAATGGAATCCTATTGTGTTTGCAACCTAAAGGGAGACGCAAAGATTTTGCTTCGTAATTTTTACATAGGAGTGGCTTTGCATCACAAACAACTCTTAGACTTTTCCGCTAAAGGGAATTTTATCGAGCTTGATGCTAATGCTGCCTATGAAATTTTAGAAGGAATTCTGGGGGTTCCACCTCAAAAGAAGGGGTTTTCTTTCACCCCCGAGGGATTTCTGTACAAACTTGCTGATTTGCACAAACATATGGCTGAATTGCAAAAATATAATGAACCCCTCAAACATCTCAATGGTAGTATCAATCGTATGAATACCTTGATTACTCTCTGCAATAAGCGATTGGATATTTTAAATCTCAAGATGTCTTATTTTCCTAATAATTTAGGGAAGCGTAAAGAGCCCCTGGGTTTGAGAAAGCCCTTACAAAAGTTTCCAAAAGTACAGATGACAAAACTTAGATCCTTTCTTTATGCCTAGCTAGGGGCGTAAAACGATAACGCTTGTTGGGAGGCAACCCAATGAATAAAATTTATTTTTGTCTTTTGCTTTCTTTTCTTGAGTGTTTGCACAATTATGCTACTGTTATGATTGTGTTTTAATTAGTGTTTGTGCTAAGCAAAGCCTTTAGGACCTTCTTGGGTGATAGATGTTTTGATCTTGCTGAAAAACAGAAAATTTTGCGCTCACGAAAATAATTTTCATTTTTAAAAGAAGCGTGATAAAATACCAATTCTTTTTGCAAAAGATTGATATACAAATTTCTCAAGTTGTCCTAATTTTCAGAATTTTTTTGAGTTTCAGAAGTATTCGAAATATCCAGATTGCTACAGACTATTCTGTTTTTGACATATTCTGTTTTCTTTGCATTGTGTGCTTGTTTTGATGATTCTATGGTTTTATTTGAAGAGTTTTTGTCATAGAAAAATTGGAATATAGTATATATAATGCAAGAATAAAATATGAATGGGTTTGCAACAATACTTATAGTAGTGATTTGCTTTCTTATACTAATGGATCTCATGAAGGTTTTGTTGAGTTTTGTGTGATTTAAGTTTTCAAGTTTTGGGTGACGTTGCGATGTATGAAGGAATAAGGAGTAAGAAGAGCCTAAGCTTGGGGATGCGCATGGCATCCCAAGCTATTGTCCAAATAGAAGCACGCAACTAAGCTTGGGGATGCCCGAGTGGCATCCCCTCTTTCTTCTAACGACCATCGATATTTTACTCGAAGCTATATTTTTATTCATCACATACTATGAGTTTTGCTTGGAGCATCTTGTATGATATGATTCTTCGCTCGTTTTGCTTTTTATTTTAAGTCATGAATCCTTGCTGGACAAATATATTTGAGAGAGCCAAAATTATGCCATGACTTGTTAGAATTGCTCTCTATGCTTCACTTAAATCTTTATGAGCTATGGAATTGCTCTAGTGCTTCACTTATATCTTTTGAGCACGGTGTGCTTTAGTATTTTTGAAGAAATGCTCTCTTGCTTCACTTATATATATATTTTAGAGTTAGATTTTTTAAAATAAATTCTCTCTTGCTTCACATAAATTAATTTGAGAGAAATAAATATTATGCTCATGATCTTCACTTATATTTGTTTGAGCTTATAAAAAGCAACATATGAAAATTATTCCCAAATTGATACACATCCAAGAAGGATATAATAAAAACTTTCATGAAGATCATTGGACAAAATAAACTTGATTCCTTGTAATGGTTTTGAGATATGATGATGTGATATGTGAGTCATGTTGATGAGTAATTATGCTTTAGTGAGAATATTGGTGTTAAAGTTTGTAATTCCCTATGCAAGCCTGAAAGTCAAAAGTTATGCAATGAAATTACATCCTACTTGTGGTGCATTATTCAGTGTTAATTATGCTTAATGTTCGCTTGTGAGATTTTTCGTTTCTTGGTTGGTCGCTTCTCAATCTTTTGCTAGCCTTCATTTTGCACTAAGTATGATCACTACTTGTGCATCCAAAATCTTTTAAACCAGTTTTGCCACACAAGTCCACCGTACCTACCTACATGCGGTATTCCTGTGCCGTTCTAAGAAAATATGTATGCGCCATCTCTAATTTTGAAAATAAGTTTCCATTTTGTGTGCTCGTACCGCTCATGAAACGGTAGGGGGTGGCTGGTATTTTTCCATGCTAGATGTGTTATTCTCAAGATGAGTGTTTATTCACTTGTCATTGCACGAGAGTACGACAAAGCTATTAAGGATGCTCAGTCCCAAAATGAAAAATGAATTTACTTTATGTTGTCAAATAATAAATTCCTTGGAAAGTGTTGGTATGGAAGGCACCCGTGGATACAGCTAGCCATGGAAAGTGAAAGTATGGTTGAAAAAGAAATAAACTTTAATTTCTGTTTGGGAACCGCCTATGATATATCTAGCATGGAAAATATTGGGAACTACTTGATCATTATCGTTGACAGGAAAAGCATGCCTCCCAAAATGTTTTTATCTCTATATTTTTTGCTTTGAGCTCTGGCACCTCTACAAATGCCTACTTCCCTCCGTGAAGGGCCTTTGTTTTACTTTATGCAATTTTTATTTTCAACTTGAGTCTCCATATTCTCTTATAAAGCACCAACTAAGGGGCACTATGATCATACTTGAGCATTGGTTGTAGCTAATATGCGAGTGTGTTTCATGAATGGATCAATGATTGAGCATAATGGGCTAGGGATAACTTATTTTAGCGTTGATATTTTGAAAGACATGGTGGCTTGTTAATATGCTTGAGTATTAAAGTCCTCATGTCAAAACTAGACTATTGCTTTGAACCATATAAAAGTCCAAATGACCATGCTATAAAGAAAAGAACATGTGATGAAATGTTAGGCAGTATTCCACATAAAAATTCTGTTTTTATCATTTACCTACTCGAGGACGAGCATGAATTAAGGTCGGGGATGCTGATATGTCACCGACGTATCTATAATTTTTTATTGTTCCATGCTGTTATATTATCATTCTTGGATGTTTTACAATCATTTTATACTCATTTTATGTCATTTTTGGTACTAACCTATTGACATAGTGCCAAGTGCCAGTTGCTGTTTTCTGCATGTTTTTTACATCGTAGGAAATCAATACCAAATGGAGTCCTAACGCAGCGAAACTTTTTGTGGATTTTCTTGGGACCAGAAGACATCCAGTGGGCCAAAGAAGTATCAAAGAGGGAGCCCGAGGTGAGCACAAGACACCAAGGTGCGCCCTGGTGGGTTGTCCCCACCTCGGTGGCCTCCCCCACCGCCTCTTTGCTCTATAAATACCCCATTATTCCATAAACCCTAGGGGAGTCGATGAAAATCAATTCCAGCCGCCGCAAGTTCCAGAACCACCAGATCCAATCTAGACACCATCACGGAGGGGTTCATCATGCCGATTGGTGCCTCTCTAATGATGTGTGAGTAGTTCTTTGTAGACCCATGGGTCCATAGTTAATATCTAGATGGCTTCCTCTCTCTCTTTTGATTCTCAATACAATGATTGCTTATAGCCTCGTATTTGCGGTGTGTTTGTTGGGATTGGATGAACTTTGAGTTTATGATCAGATCTATCTTATTATCCATGAAAGTTATTTGAGTCTTCTTTGATCTCTTATATGCATGATTGCTTATAGCCTCGTATTTCTTCTATGATATTTGGGTTTTGTTTGGCCAACTTGATCTATTTATCTTGCAATGGGAAGAGTTGCTTTGTGATGGGTTCGATCTTACGGTGCTTGATCCCAGTGACAGAAGGGGAAGCGACATGTATATATCATTGCTATTAAGGATAACAAGATGGGGTCTATTTCTACATAAATAGATCTTGTCTACATCATGTCATCGTTCTTATTGCATTACTCCGTTTTTCCATGAACTTAATACACTAGATGCATGGTGGATAGCGGTTGATGTGTGGATTAATAGTAGTAGATGCAGGCATGAGTTAGTCTACTAATCTTGGATGTGGTGCCTATATATTGATCATTGCCTGGATATTGTCATGATTATTTGAAGTTTTATCAATTGCCAAACAGTAATTTGTTTACCCACTGTTTGCTATTTTTCTCGAGAGAAGCCACTAGTGAAATCTACGCCCCCCCGGGTCTCTTCCTTATTATATTTGCCTTTGCGATCTATTTTCATTTGCCTTTATTTTCAGATATATATTTCCAAAAACCCAAAAATACATTGTTGCAATTTATTCTTATTTATTTTATCTCGCGTTCCCGCGAGATCTATTTATCCAATCTATCATATTTTTACCCCACCCACTTGCCAATTATTGGTGCCATTGCCCGAAAGGGATTGACAACCCCTTAAACACGCTGGGTTGCGAGTATTTTGTGTGTAGGTACCGTTCACGTAGTGTTGCGTGATTCTCCTAGTGGTTTGATAACCTTGGTCTCATCACTGAGGGAAATACCTACCGTTGCTGTGCTGCATCATCCCTTCCTCTTTGGGGAAATACCGACGTGCTGCATCATCAGTTAGCAAACCCAGTGGTCGTACGCAAGGCTAACAGAAAATGGAAGCTTTGCATAGATTTCACAGACCTTAACAAGGCATGCCCGAATGATCCATTTCCCTTGCCGCGCATCGACCAGATTGTGGATTCCACTTTAGGATGTGAGTTGCTCTCTTTTCTAGATGCATACTCTGGATACCATCAGATTTTTATGTCCAAGGAAGACGAAGAGAAGACCTCATTCGTCACCCCATGTGGCACATACTGCTTTGTGCGCATGCCTTTCGGGTTGAAGAGCGCCGGGTCCACCTTTGCAAGAGCAGTCCATATTGGTTTTAAATCATAGTTGCACAGGAGCATTGAAGCCTATATGGATGATATTATGGTCAAGACCAAGGACAGATCAACCCTCATCCAGGATTTGGAAGAGACGTTTTCTAATCTGTGCAAGATCAACTTGAAGCTGAACCCGGAGAAGTGTGTGTTTGACGTTCCCTCCAGCAAGCTACTTGGGTTCTTTGTATCCCATCACGGGATAGAAGCCAACCCCGATAAGATCAAGGCTATCAAGTAGATTCAAGCACCCAAGACAGTTAAAGATGTGAGGCATCTGACAGGGTGTGTTGCTGCACTTAGCAGGTTCATCTCCAAGTCTGCCGAGCGCGCCTTGCCATTCTTCAAATTTTTTAAGAAGGCAGGTCCGATGAAGTGGACTCCATAAGTAGATGCATCATTGCAAGATTTGAAGTAGAAGAGAAGTAGAAGAGACTTCGGTTGCTCCCACTTTGGTTGCTCCCAAACCACAAGAGCCGTTGCTGCTATACTTACCAGCAACTAATCAAGTCGTTAGCGCAGCCCTAGTGGCGCAGCGGGAAGTAGAAGAGACAAAGAGTGAAAACAGCCCAGCAAGGCGAGACATGGATCAGGGCAAAGAGGAGCATGGCAGTGGAGGCCACCTCGAGAAAGCGGAATGGAAGAAAGTGGTGTAGCGCCCAGTGTACTTCGTCAGCTCCATATTGCAAGGGGCTAGATCCAGGTACTCTGGCATGCAAAAGTTGATTTTTGGCCTCATCATGGCCTCAAGGAAACCGCGCCACTACCTCCAAGCCCATGAGATCACGGTGGTCATTCGCTTTCCTTTGCAAAGGATACTCCGAAAGCCTGAGGTTACCGGAAGAGTAGTGGAGTGGGCGTTGGAGTTATGCAGCTTTGGCCTGAAGTTTGAAAGCACATCAACAATCTAGAGCAGGGCATCGGCGGAGTTTATTGCAGAATGGATGCCAACCCCTGATGAAAATGTGTTGGAAACAGTTATTCCCGGCAAGGAAGCACCCCAAGAATGGATCATGTATTTCGATGGTGCCTTCTCCCTACAAGGTGCGGGGGCTAGCGTGCTGCTTGTTGCTCCCACCGAAGATCACCTGAAGTACGTCGTCTAGATGCATTTTCCCCGGGAGGAGGCGACCAACAACACAACAGAGTATGAAGGGCTCCTTGCTGGGCTCAGGATTGCCACCGAATTGGGAATCAAGAAGCTAATCATTCGAGGAGATTCAAAACTTGTGGTAAGACAAGTCAACAAGGATTACAAAAGTCCATTGATGGAGGCATACATTGAGGAAGTGAGAAGACTAGAGGAGCACTTTGACGGATTGCAAACAGAGCACGTACCCACTGCGGAAAACAACATTGTTAATCATCTGTCAAAGTGTGCTGCGCATAAGCTTCCTGTGGAACCAGGAACTTTTGTTCTCCATCTTACTCAGCCCTCCGTATCCCCGGCAACAATGGCCCGAAAGAGGAGGAAACTAGACTGCAGTAAGCCTCTCCCAGTAGAGCCTTTCGTGGCTCCTGGCAGGGACCCTGCCGGAAACAACTCCGCTTCGATTGCCGGGCTGCAACCTCCTGCAGGGCCACTGGTCCTCGCGGGCGAGAAACGTGCCCCCGCGAATGAGGAGGTGCCGCTAGTCCTTGTTGCCGAGCCCTAGGCTCCAACTAGGGCAAGGCACATTGTCCACTTCCTCCAAACCAGGGAAATTCCCGAAGAGCAAGAAGAAGCTGAAAGAGTAGCCCGGAGGGCCAGTATGTATTAGTTTGTCGATGACACACTATACAGAAGGAGGCCCAACGGTGTGAAATTGAAGTGCATTTGCCAGGAAGAAGGAAAGGAACTGCTGGCAGAAATACACAAAGGCATGCACGGCTCCCACATTGGATCAAGGGGTAGGTTGGGAAAGCATTCCAGAAAGGATTTTATTGGCCCACAACCCTCCAAGATGCGGTCGATATAGTCACCAAATGTGAAGCCTACCAGTTCCATTCCAAGAACATCCATCTGCCTACCCAAGCTCTTCAGACAATCCCTTTGTCATGGCCATTTTTGGTCTGGGGGCTCGATATCCTCGGCCCTTTCCCGCCAAGGTGTCGGGGGCTTTGAATTCTTGTTCGTTGGCATCGACAAGTTTACAAAGTGGCCGAAAGTAGAAGCCGTGAGAAAGCTTACTGCTTAGTCAGCTATCAAGTTCTTGAAAGGATTGGTGTGCCGCTTCAGGGTCCCTGCCCGGATCATCACCGATAACGTCACCCAGTTCACGAGCCGCGCCTTCATGCAATATGTTCATGCGCTCAGAAGCCAAGATCTCATTTGCCTCTGTTGCACATCCTAGAAGCAATGTAAAAGATGAGAGGGCGAACACTGAAGTGTTGTGAGGAATCAAGACAAGAATATTTGATAAGCTGGAGAAGTGCGGCAGGCAATGGATTGACGAGCTGCCGGTGGTTCTTTGGTCTCTCAGAACGAGAGCAAATCGAGCTACCGGGCAGACTCCCTTTTCCCTAGTCTATGAGGAAGAAGCAGTTATCCCCATGGAACTCATTTATGGGTCGCCTCGAGTGCTTGCCTACGATGAAGTAGCGCAGGATCAGTACCGGCATGACGACGCCGTGCTTCTCGAGGAGAACTGTCTCCGGGCTGCTACACGTGCTGCACGCTACCAGCAAACCCTACGTCGCTATTACAGCCGCAGGGTTTATGCCCGGTGTTTTGAGGAAGGCGACCTTGTCATTAGGCGCGTTCAGTCCGCCAAGGGTGCAAATAAGTTGATGCCGAAGTGGGAAGGCCCTTACCGGGTAGTATGAGTCACCAGACCTGGCGCATTCTGTCTGGAGACCGGAGATGGTATTCAATTGCAAAACTCATGGAATATTGAGCATCTCTGCAAGTTCTACCTATAAGGCGCGGCTGTCGGGCCCTGCCCTGCAGCCACCCTTTTGTACATGCCTTGCCTCAGTTGCATGTAACCCCTTGTACAAAGCCAGCGCAGACCCTAAGCAATAGAGAAATAAATGAAGCACTGGGCCCCCCCGACAAGTTGCATGCATGCATAATCATTTCATGAGCATCGCATGTTCATATAGATAAGATCGCATGTGGCATCATCTTCATCTGCATAAATTGCAGGCTCTTACCAAGGACTTGGTCTCCAGGAGGAGATGGAAAGATGAGCCTACACTGTGATCTCTGGCAAGCCAAACAGATAAGTTCTTTCTCTTGTTCATACGTGTTCTGTAAGTAAAGACTCGAACGTTGTTTTGGTCAGGATGGTCGTAGTGGCCTTTGGTGAAAAAAGATTGGCGGGGGGCTGGTCCCTCTTCATGATTTGTGCCCGGTAGGCCTAACTCCCTAGAAACAAAACAGAGGGTACCGGCAGGGTAGTCTGCCGGGGGAAACTCATTTACTTTAAAATATAGAGTCATCCCACCTCTGCATGGACATATACATGCATGAGTCCCCGGCAAGGTTTATCTTTTTCATTAATATGCTAATCAAACAAGTACAGACCTTATAGGACACAAACATGGATTCAAGAGATTACATTATTTGAACTAATATTTGGCAAGTGCCTACAGATTTAAGATTGACAAAAGATCAGTGCCCCGTGACGCCCTTTCTTGCCCCTCTCCTCCTAGGCACTTCAGTAGGAGGTGAAGAAGGCAAAAGGAGTGCCTGGGCGGAAGCCTAGCCTGACCTTGTCGGGTTCCAGGAGGGGTATCCCGGCGGGGGCGGGAGGGCAGAGACGAAGGCGATGGTGAAGAGATCGGCGGAGGTGATCCGTCAATCGCCACCACCAGGGCCAGCAGGACACGACAGGGCTAATAGAGTTGCAGCCCACTAGGAAGCCTGTCGGGGTCTAGCTGGAAGGCTACTAGAGGAGCCTGAGGCACCACCTCCACTCCTACTCCCAACTCCTCGGCAAATCGCCTTGCCGGAAAGGAGGTGCGGATGAGGATGGTGTTGCCGCCGCCTGAAGGTGACGGTCGGGCTGATGCTTAGCCGGAGTCAGACGCGTCGCCCTCTCGGTCGGTGCCGTCATCATCGCCGTCACTGTCCTCCTTGTCGCTATCGCTCGAGGAGGATCTTTCATTGTCGGTCGAGCTCTTCGCGCAACACCCTAAGCGAGCACCCGAGCTCCCAAAAACTTTGACGAAAAGGAAATTGTCCTCCATTAACTTAAAATGGAGGACATGCCCTTTCCACAAGCTATGGGCTCGAGAAAAAGTCTTCCAGCCTCGACGGAAGTACATGACGTGAGGGGCGGGGAAATCTACATCCACCCGTATGTTGCCATTCCTGCAGCCCCTCATGTGCAGCCTCAATGCATGTGGTTGTTCGAGCTCCATTACCCTTGCAAATGGAGTAGGGAGGCGGCCGTGCGGAGGCTTGTATAGCTTGATGACGAACTCCAGAGGCTAGTATCCAATGTGGCCCTCTAATGAAAGAGGAGCATACGATGGGGGCACGATCAGGGCACCTCCCCGTCCTCCTCCCCCTCGGGCACCATGACGACGACAACCTCGTCCTTCCCCTCCCCCTCTCACGGCGGTTTCCGCCCCCGCATTGTCAAGGGGAGGAGGGATACATTATCGAGCAGAAGCCCTCGTCGCCGCCACTGGAGCTCCACCTCGTCCTCGTTCTCTCACCATGGAAAGCAAAGAAAATTTAAGGAAAGGGAGAAGGAGGGCGTGTGAGCAAACGCACCGCTCCCGCCCCCTTTTATAGAGGGACGAAGCGGGGGACTGGCTTCTTATTCAGGAAATGGCCACCCCGGTCCCCCAATACGACTTCCCCGCACCTCCAACGGCTTGGGGAATCAGGGCCGACCTTCTGCGCCAACCAATGACGCTCGGTTTTCTGCCATGGCACCTGTCCCCGTGCCATTCGCATCCGCCACCTACCCTATGCAATGCATGTGGGACACATGGCGGATGCAACCGGGGCTGGAGGCAAGTGGGATGGCAGTTTTTGCCCCGTGATCGTGGGATGTGGGTGATCCACAAGCCACGATCTGGATTTTCCCATAACGTTCAGCGTGACGCGCGGAAGAACCAGAAACTGGCCTAGGTTCAAGTTAATGAGGAAGAAAATAAGATCTCAAGGGGCCAACCACTTCTACGCCCCTGCCTATGCACTAGTTAGGGCCTGCCCCATGACGCCCAGCAGCGCAGTCGGGCCAGACCCGGGGTCTCCTGCGGTGCAACTGAACCTGGGTCCATTGCCAGACTGTGCATAGGCCCAAGAGCAAGATTACAACACCAAGATTAGATCAGAACACGAGGGATCAGTTCTCTGAAGGATCAAAGTGCAGATCAAGAAGACCAAGACTAGCCAGAGAGACAAGACACAACTACGAGAAGAACCTCCCTTTCCAGGCAGGCGAGCCTGGAGAGGATGGGGTTACCCCGGAAGCAAACCTCAAGATCGCCCTGGCAGGCCTGCTGGGGCTCACGGAGGCAAACCACTCCACCTCACGACCCCACATCGACGCACGTCATCGATCAGTGCGGGGTCAAGCTCCTAAGTGACTAAGTGGCTGCTCCCTGCCACATGGAAGCCACTTTCTACAGAGAATACCTCCAAGCGACATCCGTCCTGAGATGTGTCAAGCAAGCAGGCACGAAGCTGGCAAAGCAGCCTGGCAGGGCCTGCAGGGCAAGCTGTGATGTGACACAGAGCAGCGCATTTAATGCGCTCTGTCAGCCTGCAGAGTTAGGTATGATAGCACTGTTTGCTATCTAATCAACATGTAAAGATTGATTTGCCACTATGGTGACCCCTTGATCTATAAAAGGAGGCCCATGGCAATCGTAGAGAGGATTCAGACCCCCTCACACTCATACGCGTGTAGCCACTCTCGCTCTGAAGCAACCTTGCAGGGCAAGAGCACTGCGCTTTTCCACCATTAATCCACCAAAGCAGGAGTAGGGTTTTACGCCTCATGACAGCCTGAACTGGGGTAAAACTGCTCGTGTGATCTCTGTCGTGCCGTGTTACGCTTCTCCGCTCTTTGTGCAATGTGCCCATCCCCCCACTGAACCAAAAGGGGCTCTTTTGCCCCATAGGTGGGTGTGGTTTCCCACGACAACCATACAACTTATACTGGGCCCCAGGGCCAGGTAGCATTCAGATAACGTCAGTCCGAACATTCACTCGGATAGAAGCATTCCACTAGACCGAACCCGTCGGCACTCGGACAAAGAATACCAGGAGACTCCCCAGAACCACAATGGGCTGGACGTGCCTTCACCCTCATCAAGTGTACTTAATACGCTCATTACAAGTAACGATCGTCCTTAAACTCCCCAGAGCCTCCGTCTGACGATACTGGCCTCTCTCCCTCCTCTCTCGCCTGCGGGCGGCCAGCCGCGCCTTCCCTCTGTCCCCGCGCCCGTCCCCCTTCATCCTCCTCCTCCCCGCCGCTGTCACCGGTGCCCGCCTCAGGCCTGGCCCGGGCGATGTTGGTGGTGGCGGCCCCTAGCCCTTCCCCGTCTAGGGTTTCTCCGGCGCGGGACGGAGCGGCTCCGGGCGGTGTCTTCAGGCGGCGGCGGTCCTGCGCAGCGGCGGGGGCGAGCTCTGGGCGGCGGCGATGCAGTTGGCGGTGGGGCAGCGCGGCGGCGCGGGCTGGCGGCGCCCGCCCGACCCAGATCTGGGCCCTTCGGGCTCCATCTGGGTCAGGGCGGGCCGACGATAGGCGTGGCGTCGGCGTGGCCTTCAGGAGGCGGTGGCGAGCGCTGATGATCGGCGGGGGCTGGCAGTGTCGATGCCAGCTTGCTACAGCATGGCCGGCAGGGCTTAGCGGGCCCGTTTCGGGCCTGGCCGGGCCAGGGGTGGCCTGGTATGCCCCGCTGCCGTGTCCGGACGGCTACCACGACGGTGCCGGAGGCGTGGGCCTCCCGCATGACGGCGGTGGAGGTGGTTCCCTCCCACTCGGTCTTGATGCTGCTGCTCCCGTCGCTCAGATCTTCTCTCCGCTCTTCTTGGCCTCGTGGTGGTGTTCGCAGCGAGACAGTGTTGGTGGCGGCGCAACCGTGGTGGCGCATTGTTGGGCGGTGGTTTGGCTGGTCGGCTCCGATTGGCTGGTGGGGTTTGGCGTGCGGGAGAAATCCTTGCTGGTTCGTCTGGCTCCGATGCGGTGACACCGGCGGGTTCCACTATCCCTTCTTGGAGGGTGTCGGGAGTAGCTATCCCCCACCTCCCTCCGCGTACTAGGGGAAACCCTAGGACTTGTTCGGGAAGCAGCGTCGTTGGTGTCGCATCCCTTCTTGGAGGTGCTGCTTAGTTCGCGGTAGTTCGGAGCCTCGGGCTGTGGGGGTTTGTTTCCGGAGGGTGCAGCGGCCGCGGGTCATCCGCGCTTTGTCGAGCTGCCGCTGTTGGCATTTCTTCTTCTTCTTTTTCTTTGGGCTTGTTGTGTTGCTCGCCCCAGCATTGCGTTGTGTAATTGGTGGTTTGCTTTGGAATACAAAGCGGGGGGAAACCCTTTTTGGTAATGGCAGCTTTCATGGGGCGGACTATATAAGTCTCCCACCGGCTCCACGACAAGGTTTCAAAGTCTTTTGTAATCCATACACTCTAATCAATCAGCTCCCGAGCAATGAGAGTCGGGCTATTACCACCACCATGAGGGTCCTGAACTCGTAAATCCGTGTGTAACAACTCCGTTGTAGCTAGGCTCTTCCCTCTGATGTTTTCTGGAGCTACATCAGTATTTCCCCAAAGAGGAAGGGATGATGCAGCATAGCAACGGTGGGTATTTACCTTAGTGATGAGATCAAGGTTATCGAACTAGTAGAAGAACCACGCAACACCATGTAAACACCTCCTGCACACAAAGAACAAATACTTGCAACCCGACGTAAGAGAGGGGCTGTCAATCCCTCACGGGTAAAAAGATAAATAAAGTTGAAGTAGATTGGATAAATAGATCTCGCGGGAATGAGAGACAAAAATAAATAAGAATAAATTGCAGCAAGGTATTTTTGTATTTTTGGTTTAATAGATCTGAAAATAAAAGCAAATAAAAATAGACCGCGAAGGCAAATATATTAAAGAAGAGACTGACTCCTGCCTGCATCTACTACTATTACTCCACACATCGACCGCTATACAACATGCATCTAGTGTTTTAAGTTCATGGAGAAATGGAGTAATGCAATAAGAACGATGACATGATGTAGACAAGATCTATTTATGTAGAAATAGACCCCATCTTGTTATCCTTAATACCAACGATACATACGTGTCGGTTCCCCTTCTGTCACTAGGATCAAGCACCGTAAGATCGAACCCATCACAAAGCACCTCTTCCCATTGCAAGATAAATATATCAAGTTGGCCGAACAAAACCCAAATATCACAAAAGAAATACGAGGCTATAAGCAATTATGCATATAAGAGATCAAAGAAGACTCAGATAACTTTCATGGATAAAAAGATAGATCTGATGATAAACTCAAAGTTCATCCGATCCCAACAAACACACCAAAAAAAGAGTTACATCACATGGATCTCCAAGAGACCATTGTATTAATAATAAAAAGAGAGAGAGGAAGCCATCGAGCTACTAACTACGGACCCGTAGGTCTACAAAATACTACTCACGCATCATCGGAGAGGCACCAATGGGCATGATGAACCCCTCCGTGATGGTGTCTAGATTGGATCTGGTGGTTCTGGAACTTGTGGCGGCTGGAATTGATTTTCGTCGACTCCCCTAGGGTTTCTGGAATATTGGGGTATTTATAGAGCAAAGAGGCGGTGCTGGAGGCCACCGAGGTGGGCATAACCCACCAGGGCGCGCCTGGTCCTCCACGCAGGCCCTGGTGTCTTGTGCTCACATCGGCCTCCCTCTTCGGTACTTCTTTGGCCCACTGGATGTGTTCTAGTACAAAAAAAATCCCCAAAACATTTTGCTGCATTTGGACTCCGTTTGGTATTGATTTCCTGCGATGTGAAAAACATGCAGAAAACAGCAACTGACACTTGGCACTATGTCAATAGGTTAGTACCAAAAAATAATATAAAATGACTATAAAATGATTGTAAAACATACAAGAATGATAATATAACATCATGGAACAATAAAAAATTATAGATACGTTGGAGACGTATCAGCATCCCCAAGTTTAATTCCTGCTCATCCTCGAGTAGGTAAATGATAAAAACAGAATTTTTGATTTGGAATGCTACCTAACATGTCATCACATAATCTTTGTTTGTAGCATGGACATTTGGACTTTTATATGGTTCAAAGCAATAGTCTAGTTTTGACATGAGCATTTCAATACTCAAGCATATCAACAAGCAACCATGTCTTTCAAAATATCGATGCTAAAATAAGTTATCCCTTAGCCTATTATACTCAACACTGATCCTTCATGAAACACACTCAGATATTAGCTACACCCAATGCTCAAGTACGATCATAGTGCCCCTTAGTTGGTGCTTTATAAGAGAAGATGGAGACTCAAATAGAAATAAAAATTGCATAAAGTAAAAGAAAGGCCCTTCACGGAGGGAAGTAGGCATTTGTAGAGGTGCCAGAGCTCAAAGGAAAAATTAGAGATAAAAACATTTTGGGAGACATGCTTTTCTTGTCATCAAGAACGATCGAGTAGTTCCCAATACTTTCAAGGCTAGATATATCATAGGCGGTTCCCAAACAGAAATTAAAGTTTATCCCTTTTCCAACCATACTTTCACTTTCCATGGCTTGCCGTATCCACGGGTGCCTTCCATACCAACACTCTCCAAGAAATTTATTGTTTGACAACATAAAGTAAATTCATTTTTCATTCGGGACTGGGCATCCCTAATACCTTTGCCTTACTCTCGTGCAATGACAAGTGAATAAACACTCATATTGAGAATAACATATCTAGCATGGAAATATATTAGCCGCCCCTACCGTTTCAAGAGCCGTACGAGCGTACAAAAGAGAAATTTATTTTGAAAATTAGAGATGGCACATACAAATTTGCTTAGAATGGCAAAAGAATACCGCATATAGGTAGGTATGGAGGACTCATGTGGCAAAACTGGATGCACAAGTAGTGATTATACTTAGTGCAAAACGAAGGCTAGCAAAAGATTGAGAAGCGACCAACCAAGAAACGAAAATATCATAAGCGAGCATTAAGCATAATTAACACCGAATAATGCACCACAAGTAGGATGTAATTTCATTGCATAACTATTGACTTTCGTGCTTGCATAGGGAATCACAAACCTTAACACCAATATTCTTACTAAAGCACGATTACTCATCAACATGACTGATGACCCACAAGTATAGGGGATCAATGGTAGCTCTTTTCGATAAGTAAGAGTGTCGAACCCAACGAGGAGCAGAAGGAAATGGCAAGTAGTTTTCAGCAAGGTATTGTCTGCAAGTGCTGAAATTGTAAGTAGTGAGTAGTGTGATAGCAAGATAATTTGTAACGAGGAAGTAACGATAATAGTAACAATTATGCAGCAAGGTAGCCCAATCCTTTTGGATCAAAGGACAAGCCAAAACGTTCTCTTATGATAAGCAAAGCATTCCTGATGGTACACGGGAATTTCATCTAGTCACTTTCATCATGTTGGTTTGATTTGTGTTCACTACTTTGATAATTTGATATGTGGGTGGACCGGTGCTTAGGTGTTGTTCTTACTTGAACACACCTCCTACTTAAGATTAACCCTCCCACAAGCATCCGCAACTATGAGAAAAGTTTTAAGAATAAATTGTAACCATGGCATTAAACTCTAGGATCCAATCGGTCCCTTACAGAATAGTGCATAAATTGGGGTTTAAGTTTCTATCACTCTCGCAGCCTGAGGGAGTCCTGGATTAGGGGGTATCCAGACAGCCAGACTATATACATCGTCCGGACTATTGGAGCGTGAAGATACAAGATGCAAGACTCTGTCCCGTGTCCGGATGGGACTCTCCTTTGCGTGGAAGACAAGCTTGACGATCCGGATATTGTATTTCCTTCCTTGTAACCGACTCCGTGTAAACCCTAGCCCTCTCCGGTGTTTATATAAACTAGAGAGGTTGGTCCTTAGAAGGCCGATCACAATTACAATCATAATCATCATAGGCTAGCTCCTAGGGTTTAGCCTCTACGATCTCGTGGTAGATCTACTCTTGTACTACTCATATCATCAATATTAATCAAGCAGGAAGTAGGGTTTTACCTCCATCGAGAGGGCCCGAACCTTGGTAAACATTGTGTCCCTTGCTTCCTGTTACCATCAGCCTAAGACACACAGATCGGGACCCCCTACCCGAGATCCGCCGATTTTGACATCGACATTGGTGCTTTCATTGAGAGTTCTTCTGTGTCGCTGCTGCGAGGCTTGATGGTGCCTTCAATCATCAACGACATGGTCCAGGGCGAGACTTTCCTCCCCTGATAGATCTTCGTGTTCGGCAGCTTCGCACTGCGGGCCAATTCACTTGGCCATCTGGAGCAGATCGACAGCTACGCCCCTGGCCACCAGGCCAGGTTCGGAAACTTGAACTATACACGGCCGATATCCGCGGAGACTTGATCTTCAGCGGAGTCAGGCCTGTGACAGGAGCGCCGGACAGTCATGATGAGCACGGCTTAGACCTGCTATCGGACAATGCTCGGGATATCACCCCTATAGTAGCCTCGGACCTAAATCCGGAGCAGACTGTATGGCCCAAGGACGGGTGGATGGACCCCGCCCCACAGGCCGCACACTCATTGGCGGTAGAGCCGAACACAGGCCTCACTTCTAAGGAAGCCTGTGACTCCAGACCCCCGGACTCGTGTCCGGTCGAAGGTTCCAGTCCGCACGCTCCCGAGCCCGCCGAGCCTGGTTGGGCTCTCGTAATGGAGTTTACCGCTGCGGATATCTTCCAGCACTCGCCCTTTGGCGACGTGCTGAACTCATTAAAGTCTCTCTCTTTGTCAGGACTGTCGGATTTTGGGTTCCGGCAGACCCTTGAGGTTCGAACACAGGGGTGCGCACGGAGATCTCTCCCCTACTAGCTCACGTCTCGAATTCTCGCAAAGAACTAAGCAAGAAAGATGAACACACAAGGGACACGAGATTTATACTGGTTCAGGCCACCATTGTGGTATAATACCCTACTCTAGTGTGTGGTGTGGTGGATTGCCTCAGGGGCTGATAGTGAACAATACAAAGGGAGAACAGCCTCGCGAGGGGCTGTTCTTGAGCTGGTGCGATGAACTGGTTGGGTGAGTTAACTCGCTTCTCTCTCTCTCTCTCTCTCTTGTTGATCCCCAGATGCCTCTACCCTGTGGGTGGCTAGTCCTATTTATAGGCGGAGGCCCTGGGCCTCTTCCCAAATAATGAGTGGGAAGGGCGCCAACAATTGGCCATTTTGAAGGGGAACTAAGGGAGTTCCGGACTAGGGGGTGTCCGGATAGCCGAACTATCATCATTGGCCGGACTCCTAGACTATGAAGATACAAGATTGAAGACTTCGTCCCGTGTCCGAATGGGACTTTCCTTGGCGTGGAAGGCAAGCTTGGCGATACAGATATGTAGATTTCCTACCATTGTAACCGACTCTGTGTAACCCTAGCCCTCTCCGGTGTCTATATAAACCGGATGGCTTTAGTCCTTAGGACGAACAACAATCATACCATAGGCTAGCTTCTAGGGTTTAGCCTCCTTGATCTCGTGGTAGATCCACTCTTGTAACACACATCATCAATATTAATCAAGCAGGACGTAGGGTTTTACCTCCATCAAGAGGGTCCGAACCTGGGTAAAACATCCTGTCCCTTGTCTCCTGTTACCATCCGCCTAGACGCACAGTTCGGGACCCCCTACCCGAGATCCGCCGGTTTTTACACCGACATTGTTGCTTTCATTGAGAGTTCCTCTGTGTCGTCATCGATAGGCTCGATGGCTTCTTCGACCATCATCAACGACGCAGTCCAGGGTGAGACCTTTCTCCCCGGACAGATCTTCGTATTCGGCGGCTTCGCACTGCGGGCCAATTCGCTTGGCCATCTGGAGCAGATCGAAAGCTACGCCCCTGGCCGTCAGGTCAGGTTTGGAAGTTTGAACTTCACGGCTGACATCCGCGGGGACTTGATCCTCGATGGATTCGAGCCACAGCCGAGCGTGCCGCACTGTCACGGCGAGCATGATTTAGCTCTACAGCCAGACAGTACCCTGGAGGCCGCACTCGAACTCGCTCCGATCTTCAATTCGGAGCCGGCTGCACAGATCAAGGACGGATGGTTAGACACCGCCTCGGGGGCTGCAACCTCTACGACGATAGAGCCGAACACTGACCTTGTCCCTCATAAAGCTCGTGACTCCGAGGTACCGGACTCCTTGCCGGACTCCGAATCTCCCGCGCCCCCTCCGATCGAATCCGATCGGGCGCCGATCATGGAGTTCACCGCAGTGGACATCTTTCAACTCTCACCTTTCGGCGACATCTTGAGTTCGCTAAGGTATCTCTCGTTATCAGGAGAGCCCTGGACGGATTGCGGTCAGGACGGTTGGGATGCAGACGACGAAGAAATTCAAAGCCCACCCACCACCCACTTGGTAGCCGCTGTCGACGATCTAACCGACATGCTAAACTATGACTCCAAAGACATCGACGGTATGGACGACGATGCCGGAGACGACCAAGAACCAGCACCTAAAGGGCACGGGAAAGCCACCCCAACTCATGACGTATACATGGTGGATACACCAAAAGGAAGCGATAATGAGGAAAAACGGGACGTGGCGAAGGACAACTCCCCCAACAAACAACCAAAGCGGCGACGCAAGCGCCGCCCGAAGACCGGCATCGATAAAAACGGCACCCATACGGACCCGGCCCTAGAGCAGGGCGAAGCAGTGGACGACGCACATGTCAACAAGCAGCCAACCGGACATGAACTGGACAAGCAACCCATCCCCGGCGAAGATGATCTCACATCACCAGAGCATATGAATCTTCATAGAAGGCTCGTCGCCACTGCAAGAAGTTTGAAGAAGCAAAAGCGGAAGCTCAAAACAGCGGAGGACGCACTCAGAATGAGATGGAGCAAAGTACTCAACAGCGCAGATAAACATGGCGCTAGTCACCAGACAAAGAGCTACCCGAAGCGCAAGCTGTTGCCCGAATTTGACGAGGAGGCCTTAGAGCCCCCGCAGTCAAAAAAGAAAGAAGCCGCCTGGCCGGATAGACGACCAGATGACAGGCCAAGAGCAACAAGGGGCGCCACACACAAGCCGGCACACGATCAACATAAAGATCCTCGGAAAAGGGACGACCCAGTTAGATCTATTTATGGGCCAAAAAAGAAGACTCCAGGAAGCAACATAACCCGCCGAGCATTCAAAGACAACGGCACACCCAAATACAGGGGCGCCGCACACCCACTATGTTTCACCGATGAGGTACTGGATCATGGATTTCCAGCGGGATTCAAACCCGTAAACATAGAAGCATATGACGGAACAACAGACCCCGGAGTCTGGATTGAGGATTACATCCTACACATACATATGGCCAGAGGAGACGATCTCCATGCCATAAAATACCTACCCCTCAAGCTCAAAGGGCCAGCTCGGCATTGGCTTAAAAGCCTCCCAGAAAATACCATTGGAAGTTGGGAAGAGCTTGAGGATGCGTTTCGAGCAAACTTTCAGGGGACCTATGTTCGCCCTCCGGATGCAGACGATTTAAGTCACATAACTCAACAGCCCGGAGAGTCAGCACGCAAATTCTGGAACAGGTTCCTCACTAAAAAGAACCAAATAGTAGACTGTCCGGACGCTGAAGCCTTAGCAGCCTTTAAACACAACGTCCGAGACGAATGGCTTGCCAGACACCTCGGCCAGGAAAAACCAAGAACAATGGCCGCACTAACAAGCCTCATGACCCGCTTTTGCGCGGGGGAAGACAGCTGGCGGGCTAGATGCAGCACCAGCGACCCGACTACATCCGAAGTTAGGGATGGAAATGGGAAATCACGACGCAGAAAAGATCAGCGCCGGAATAAGGAAAATGGCCCGAATAGTACGGCGGTCAACGCCGGATTCAAAATCTCGGCCGAACAACAAAACACTGCCCCTCAAGGACAACAGTGACGAGCTATCCAACCTAAACAAGATTCTGGATAGACTATGTCAAATACATGGCACCTCCGGGAAGCCTGCAAACCATACCCATAGAGATTGTTGGGTCTTCAAACAGTCCGGCCGACTTAATGCCAAACACAAGGGGCTCGACACACCAAGCGAAAGTTACGAAACCCAAAAGCAGCAATCCGGAAAACAGAAGACTTTCCCACTAGAAGTCAAAACAGTGAACTCACTTCATGTGATAACACGAAAAGACAGCGCGGCACCTGCTATACCACGACACCGCCCGCAGAATGGGGATAGACCCTACCAAAATTCACCGTAGCAGCACTTTCTTCAAAGGAGTGACGCCAGGCCTTTAAGCCAATTATACAGGCTCGGTACCACCAGAGGTTGTGTTTGGCTCATCCGACAACCTCCGTCGCGAAAAGCTCACTCTACATCGCCCCATTCAAACAGTGGCCCTTAAGCACTATTAGGGCGCGCAGCTATCACCAGCCCTAATGCAATACCACATTACGCGTTTTTTACGCTTAAGAATGCCCGCTCAACGTGGCATGATTTCATTAAAAAAGTAACTCCGCATGTTCCTTGACCACGGAGAACGTGAGACTGCTTCAACAGCCACACACTAATAAGACCTTGCAGGTCAAAGCCCCTAACAACAGGTCATTCGGACCTCGGACATGGTTAGGCGAGTCCGGCGTAACTAAACAAGGGGCTTCCCAGCCGCTTACCCCCTTCATAAGGGGCCGCGTGTATAAATGATGAGAGCCAATAAAGCTCAACTTTCCTCATTTTATTCAATTTTAATACAACTTCTGCACGATATTTCTTGGAAACTAAGTCCTTCTCTTTTTCAGATGAAGCACGTGCTATACCCGTCCAGGATACAACACAATGGAGACACAGGCGCAGACGTGCAGCAGGGACCCGTTGCAAGGATTGTTTTCAGATTAAGACCCTGCGTAAACCTTTCTTACTATCTCTTGTTGATACACATCCCCCGGTTCCCCACCATAGCCAAGGAGGAGGCTGGCGTTTTGGCATCGGCCGCGTCAGAAGTTCCCGCCTGTACCTGGACACAAGGGGCTTAGGGCATTGTTTTGCCCGGTATCATAAAGACCGAACACCTCAGGGAGTGTTCGGCGTCTCGAGTTAGGCCTTATATGCATCAGCTCCGAATCATGTCTTTGGTCAAATGTTGGGTTTGCTCGGCTCCTGTGTTTTGCTGCCTTACATTCCACATCATCGACTAACGCGGCACCAGGAGAACTACTGTGATTGTGCCCCGGTTCGGCCGGGCGAGCACCTCAGTAGAGAAAGCCGAAAACGGACTGTCATGATATAGCGAGAGGCTGGTCAACCACTCGATCGACCATTGGAATGTTTAGAATTCCTCCGCTTTGACGAAGGACCGCTTCCGGTCAGGCACATACGCGCCCCGAGTTCGGGAAGAGCGGTGCCACCAGGGGCTATATAGTAGCCCCACATTCGAGCTCCTATGGCTAAGTGAAAGTGATAAAGCATTATAGTCCGGTTGCCTAGTTTGCTACGCCATCACCTCCTTAGAAGGACCAAGATGTTGGATTAAGTGTGAAAAGGCGCTTTTCTTTTTGCAAACACCCCCGCACCATGTGCGTGGGGGCTGAAGCCAAAGACTGCCATCTTTCAGATTATACATACATATACGGCCGCACAGGAGATAGTTCAATACTTGAACACACAAGTATAAAAATTCATTGCATTATAAATATACTATCAGAAATCATACATGTCATTCAAACATAACATCTTTCGAGCACTGCGACTCTATTATACGAGCGCCCTGCAGGACTTCCTCAAAATAGTGCTCGGTGGGGAATCGGCTTTTGTCCGAACCCCGGGAAGCAACAGCGGTGGCATCCATCTCCGCCCAGTATGTCTTACCACAGGCGAGAGCCATGCGTGCGCCTTCTATGCATGCCGACCGCTTCATCGCCCCAATATGCGGCACCGCCCCAAGGAATTGCTGCAACAAGCCAAAATAACTCTTCGGCTTGGGCCTTTTCGTCCACAGATGAGCGACCACATCCGTCATGGCTAGTCCGGACAATCTATTCAGCTCAGCCCACTCAACCAGCCGATCACTCAACGGAAGTGGACGCTCCGGACTATCGAATTCAGACCAGAAAAGCTCTTCCATTTCATGATCCTCCTGGCTTCGAAAGTGCACGACTGCGTCCGCCGCACTCGCCGACAAGACCAGATAAGGATCCTCCGCACCGTACAATCGGCCCAGCTGAGCATACTTCGGATCCGTGAACTTCCTATGCAGCATAAAGGGCTTTCCAGCCACAATGTCTTCGACCTGACGCAGTTCCTCCTTCATAGCCCGCATCGCACTACGTGCATCCTTGGCTTCGGCGTCGGCCTTCTTCAGGTCCTCTTGCTCCGCTCGGTGTTCTCCTTCAAGAACCTCCAGGCGGTCGGTAGCAACTTTTAATTTCGTGGCCATTCCGGCCATCTCCTCCCTGCTTCGGCAGTGAGCAGCCTTCTCGGCTTTTAGCTCTTCCGCTGCCTTCGAGGCAGCTGCCTCGCTTTTTTTGGCTTGCTCCTTGGCCCGAGCAAGTTCTGCTCGAAGGCCTCCCACAGCTGCAGCACTATCTGCATCAGGCATACAAATCGTAAGGAATAGGCGTCAGCTCCCTTACTAGGCGACTGCAGAGCAACCACATACCTTGTGACTCATCGAGTCGTTTATTGACCAGCGAGATGTCCGCATCCGCAACGTCAAGTTGCCTCTTCAGCTCGGCAAATCCTTCAGTCCGGCTGGCCAACGAACGTTCCGCCACCTGCATAGGAAAGGCGACAATCTATAACTGAGATTATGATCCTCGGCACGCTGCCACTTTCGACAGCATACCAAGTCTCAGGGGCTACTATCTATACAGGGCGCACTTCATGTGCAAAACTGTCAAAGGGTATGTCATTTTTTGCGTACCTCAAATCCCGTCAGCAAACTTCCGACGGCCTCACACAACCTGCTTTCGGCGGACGAGATCCTTTCAATCACCATACCCATTAATGTGCGGTGATCTTCTGAGATGGACGCCCTCTTAAGCAAATCCTGCAGCTCCACCGGCCGTACTCCAATGGGTGCCGAACTCTCTAGCCCTGCCGGGCTCGGGGAGACCCTCCACGACGACACCTCAGGGTTGTCCGCCCCGCGCGATGGGGCGGAAGAGGGAGGCGTTTCGCTCTCCATCATCTCCGGACGAAGGTCTCCCGAATATGAGCTGTGCTGAGATGGGCTGAGGTTCGAACTACAAGGTGAAAACTTCGGTTACCCTTAGAAATTAAACAGGGATGTCCACTATTATAAAATTCCCCCTTTAATTTACGGCTCACTAGAGGGCTGATTCCTCCGAGGAGACAGTTCGGCCGGGGCTCTTCCCGGCCCGGGACCTTTCGGTGCAGATTTCTTTCCCCGCTTTGAGGCCTTGGCCTCCGGGTCTTCGGAAGCGGTCCTCTTCTCCCCCTGGAAGGAGGGACTCTCGATTCCTCCCTTACTGAAAGCCTCCGTGGCGGAGGTGGTATGTTCCCTGTGCCCTTCTTCGCCCTCCTCCGAAGGTGCAACCTCTAACATTTTGATTAGCGCGGGATCCTGCATGGTCTCAGGGAGGGGGCCGGACACCGTATCAGTTTTTCTTGCGCTATCCACTCCTGTCCAAAGGATAGCTGGTTAAAAGGCAAACCCATAGTAAATGAATGGACGATTTGTCCGGACACAGGGCTACTTACTTGAGTATCCGGGCGATTGCAGCTTAGGCCAGCATCCTCGGTCAATTCCGGACGCATCTCTTGCGATCCGAAGAACAGTTCGTACATCTCCGCGGGTGTCAAACCCATGAAGTGTTGAAGAGCTCGTGGCCCCTCCGGATTAAATTCCCACAGGCGGAGGGGGCGACATTTGCAGGGCAGTAGGCGCCGGATCAACATAACCTGTACCACTACGGCCAGATTGATCTCCCTTTCTTGGAGGCCTCGAATCCGGTCCTGCAACAGGGGAACGTCCTTGGACGGCCCCCAATCACGCCCCTTGTTGACCCATGAAGTCAGCCACTGTGGAGGGCCCGAGCGGAAGACGCGTGGTAGCCTCTGCCTGCTACCCCTGGGAGCGGTGATATAGAACCACTCCTGTTGCCACAAGCCGAGCTCCTCCTGAAAAGAGCCCTCGGGCCATGGAGCATCGGCCCTCTTGCTTATAACCGCCCCGCCGCACTCTGCCTGATGCCCCTCAATCATCTTCGGCTCCACGTCGAAGGTTTTGAGCCACAAGCCGAAGTGAGGGGTAGTGCAGAGGAAGGCTTCGCAGACGATAATGAATGATGAGATGTGGAGGATAGACTCCGAAGCCAAGTCATGGAATTCCAGCCCATAGTAAAACATGAGCCCCCTCACGAAGGGATCCGTCGGGAAGCCTAAACCCCGACGGAGGTGAGACATGAACACGACGCTCTCACCAAGCTCGGGAGTGGGAATAACTTGCCCTCGGGCAGGCAGCCTATGCGAAATCTCGTAGGTTAAGTACCTGGCGTCTCTTAGCTTTAGCATGTCCTCTTCCATAACGGAGGAGGGCATCCACCGGCCTCGTAGGTCGGGGCCGGACATTGTCGAAGATCAAAGGTACCCAAATATGGAGCCCTGGGTGTTGGAACTCGGGGCGAGGGGCGGATTCGATAGAGGATTGAAGAAAAAGAACGGGCCTTGGTCTCATTATAAAGAGGGAGAATACCAAGAGCCGTCCGCGTGACCGTTTGGAACCCGCCTTCGATGGAGGGGGCGTGGCAACGGGCGTGGTTGGGTTACCCACGTCCGTATTGATGGGAATCCCGGAATAAGGGGAACACGATCTCTACTTCGACAAGACGTGCCAAGGAAACCACCTCGCTAAACGCGCGGAGGTGGAACAATAAAAACAATTCGAGTAAAGGCTTGGTAATGGTGTGACGTCACGCCACAAAATACGTCAGCAGATTGAACTTGTGTAATATTATTCTCTCTACGGTGGTATGTGGAATTTATTTTGCAGAGCCGGACACTATCCTGGTGTTCACAATCTTCTATAAGTTATTCGGAGGAAGAACCCGCCTTGCAATGCCGAAGACAATATGCGCGCCGGACTCGTCGTCATTGAAGCCTGGTTCAGGGGCTACTGAGGGAGTTCCGGACTAGGGGGTGTCCGGATAGCCGAACTATCATCATCGGCCGGACTCCCAGACTATGAAGATACAAGATTGAAAACTTTGTCCCGTGTCCGGATGGGACTTTCCTTGGCGTGGAAGGCAAGCTTGGCGATACGGATATGTAGATTTCCTACCGTTGTACCGACTCTGTGTAACCCTAGCCCTCTCCGGTGTCTATATAAACCGGATGGCTTTAGTCCTTAGGACGAACAACAATCATACCATAGGCTAGCTTCTAGGGTTTAGCCTCCTTGATCTCGTGGTGGATCCACTCTTGTAACACACATCATCAATACTAATCAAGCAGGACGTAGGGTTTTACCTCCATCAAGAGGTCCCGAACCTGGGTAAAACATCGTGTCCCTTGTCTCCTATTACCATCCGCCTAGACGCACAGTTCGGGACCCCCTACCCGAGATCCACCGGTTTTGACACCGACAGGAACATCTGGTACACTTATCCTGACTAAAGTTGGTCTTCGGCTGCCAAAGGTCCTGACGGTGACGCCGCCCTAGGCTCCACGATGACCTCCATCCTACCATTCTGCTGGTCTTGGTCTTGTTGCACCGAAATGGTAACCTTTGCCGGATGCCTTGGTCTGTGCTTGCTCCCTTAGCACCGAAAGGGAAACAAGGACACCGTGCAGGCTGGCGCCCGCCTGGCACCCGCCTGGCCTCCGATCGTCATGGCTTGCGTCATGGGCCCCTCGGGAGGTGCCCTGCCTTGATCTCTCCGCCTCCTCACGAGCCTTCCTGCGGAGGCTCCTCCTGAGGAAGCTCCCTGTCGTCCGCCCCGCGAGGCTTGGCCCCTCGCGAGGGTCTTCTGCTTGAGTTGATGGAGCTGGGCTGCATTGGGCCCCCACTTGAGCCACGCCGCAGGCTGCAGGCAGGCAAGTCCGGGGACCCCCATTCCCAGAACGCCGACAGTAGCCCCCGGGCCCAAGGCGCGCCTAGACTTGGCTTAGCAGAGAAGCGAAGGGGCAAGTGCGAAGCGCTGCGGGCCCCAACAGCCTGCGGCCTTGGGCACCGCGTGGAGGTTGATTGGACATGGGCGTCTCCGCTTCCCACAACGCCTCGGCATCCGCACGACTTGATGAGTCCCTGCATGCAAAAACGGGTCATGATTACCTGCGATCGTGGAGGCCGACGGTTGGCCTCCTCCGGTTATAACTATAGAACGGCATGAGCCATTCCAGTTCATCTCCTCTGCTACCCCTCCTCTTCTCCGCTCCGACTGCTCGCTATCTCCATGGCTCCACCGAAGAGGATCTCAGCTGCGGAGAAGGGGAAGGCTCGCAAGGAAGGGCCTGACTCTCCTCCGACCAAGCACGGTCGGGGCCGGCCCGACAAGCACCCTGCGTCCCCCGTGGTGGCTGCCCGCGGTCGCAGGGGCAGCTCCCTGTGTGGCGACGAGCGCCTGGTCGTCGATGGGAGGCACGCCGTGGCTGCGCGACCCCCCAGACCATGCTTCCACTCGGCGGAAGTGCTGCCAGAGTTTGTTGTGTGGTCGGCGGACCCGACTAGCACTTGGCTCTAGCTTCCTCGCTTCTTCATAGGTGAGCTTCCGACCAGCGCTCCGGGCGGCCTCTGGCTTCAGGCGGACGGCTGCTACAGCAGGGCCTCCTGGGCTTCGCTGGAGGTTTCCACCGCCGGGGGTTTGGCCCTGACCTGCGGCTTGCAAACTTTTGCTCGCGCGCGTGGCCTGAGCCGGCGGTGCACCTTGCACTTCAGGTTCGACGGCGACGCCACCCTCTACGTGAGGGTGTTCGGGGAAGACGGTCGCCGTGCTGGGTGCTGCCCGAAGACGATGACTGTGGCAGGGCGCCCAGCCTCGGCGTTGATCGGGATGAAGATGGCGGCAGGCGCGTGGGTTACAGCGCCCGGGGCTCGCCAAGCTTCGGCGACTCTCCTTCAGGTAGCAGCTCCTCTAGCGGGGGTCGCGACCAGCCCCCACATCATCGCTCCCGCATGGGGGAAGGTAGCGGGCTGGTCCACCGTCGCGCCCCGGTGAAGCGAGAAGAGAGAATCTGACCGAGCTCCACAGGCAGTACGAGCCCTCGTCGTGGCTGGTGCCGAGCTAGTCATGCCTGTTTTGCCTTTCTTGTTTTCCTGCAAAGAGAGGAAGTAGTGTAGGGCCCTGCGGGGGCATGTTGAACTGTCATTGCTAATTATCGTGTTGTTTCCGCTATTTCTGTGCTACGTTTCCGTGCCGTGTACCCGTGTGCGGGAGTTACTTAACCCGTGGAGGCTTGTAGCGGTCTTTGCCTCCCGAGGTCGAGGCCTTGCCGTGCACTTTATGTCCTGCAAGGATTAGTCAAGAGGGGTGGCTTTTGGTTCGGTTGCAGGAGCGATCGACCCAGGTCCCGTGCTCGCGTCGCGATGCCCGTGGGGAAAGGACTAGGAGTGGTGCTCCCTCAGCGGACCTCGATAAGAGAGCTTTAGGCGACCGGTGCAGAAAACACTCGTGAGGGCACCCGCGTACCTCCCTCGTGAGACTTGCACGAGGGAAAACCAAAGAAGGTGAGCAAAAAGGTGAAAGAGGGGCTCGAGCCAGAGGGAGGGATAGCTTCGATAAAACTTCAAATAGGAAAGAACAAGCCAACTGCAGAAAGCACATGAAAAGGCCATGTCCGGCACCTAATCTAGTCTTCGACGTCTTCTCACCAGCGCGGAGCTAGGTGCTGCCACTGGGCATGGGCGGGAGCCCCCGAGGCCCAAGGGCGGCACTCCAGAGACTCCGGGGCGTGTACATCCCCACTCATTATTACGTGAGAGTGTCATCGGCGGCGAGCTTCACAGGCATTGGCCTTCTTCACAGGCACCGGGCCTTTCCCAAAATGCGGTAGCTTCACAGGCGTTGGCCTTCTTCACAGGCATCGGACCTTCTCCAAAATGCGGTAGCTTCACAGGCACCGGGCCTTCTCCAAAATGCGGTAGCTTCACACGCGTTGGCCTTCTTCACAGGCACCGGGCCTTTTCCGCAGGCACTGGGCCTCGCTCAAGGGTAGAATCTCCGGAGATGTTGGATGTTCCACGCGTTCTGGATGGGTACTCCCTCCTGGGTGTCCAAGCGCGCGGAGCCGGGCCTGGAAACATGAACAACCGTGAACGGCCCTCCCACATGGGAGAGAGCTTGTGCAGCCCTTCCCTGGAGAGGACCCGCCTGAGAACGAGGTCCCCTACCTCAAGAGTCCTGGGGCGGATGTTGCGGTAGTGGTACCGCCGCAGCGCCTGTTGATACCTTGCCGCTCGCAGTGCGGCCTCTCGACGGTGTTCCTCCCCCAGCACGAGGTCCATCCCCCGCATGGTGTCCTGCTGCGCCTCGTCGAACGCTAGGACCTGTGCGGAACGACGCCTGACCTCGTGAGGGAGGACTGCCTCAGCTCCGTAGACGAGGAAGAATGGAGTCTCGCCGGTTGGTTTGGCCGTGGTCATGCGGATAGACCATAGCACGGACTAGATCTCGTCGTACCAGCCCCTGCTGTAGGCCTCCAACTTCTTCTTGAAGGTCCTGGTTTTGGGGCCCTTCAGGACCTCTGCGTTGGCTCGCTCGGCCTGGCCGTTGCTCCGGGGGTGCGCTACCGAAGCATAGCATATCTGCATTCCAAGGTTAGCACTGTATGTTTTGAAGAGGTTACTGGTGAACTGTGAACCGTTATCGGTGATGATGCGGTTATGCACCCCGAATCGGCTCACGAGGCCCTTGATGAACTTGACCGCGGAGCCTGCGGGGATGGTGCGGACAGCTTCCACCTCAGCCCACTTGGTGAACTTGTCCACGGCGACGTAGAGGTAGCGATAGCCCCCTGGCGCCCGAGGGAACGGGCGCAGGATATCCAGCCCCCAGACTGCGAATGGCCATGAGAGGGGTATAGTCTACAGACCTCCCGCCGGCTGATGGATCTGCTTGACATGGAATTGGCAGGCCTCACAAGCCTTCACCAGCTCCACGGCGTCATTAAGTGCCGTGCGCCAATAGAACCCGTTGCAGAACACCTTGCCAACGAGGGTCCATGATGATGAGTGATGCCCACAGTCTCCACCATGTATGTCTGCCAGCAGCTCCTTCCCTTGCTCTCTGGAAATGCAACGTAGGGACACATCATTTGGTCGCCTCCGGTAGAGCTCTCCATCCTTGATGCAGTAGGCCGCGGCCTACCGTGCCACATGCTCCGCTTCCTCCTCCTTCTCCGGCAAGGTCCCTTGTGTCAGGTAGTTCCTGAGCTCTGCGATCCAGCATCCTTCCTGAGGCTCCAACGCCAGGAGCAGGCGTGCTCCTGAGGCCGGGCCGCAGACCGGGGCTCCCGAGGCAGGTGGCTGGGGGAGCTCTTCCCGAGGCTGCGCCATGCTTGATAGTGATAGTGTTGCCGAGGGCTTGAAGAGTCACTCCTCGAAGACGCCTAGCTCGTGAGGTAGCCGCCTGGATGCCCTCTTGGCAATGTCATCAGCCTCTTGATTGGTGCCGCGAGGCACATGCTGCAACTCTAGTCCCCAGAACTGCTTCTCCATCCTGCGGACCTCCGCGAGGTAGGCTTCCATGCCCCTGTGGGATACGAGGAAACCCAGGAGCTTGCCCGAGGGGACTCCAAACAGACACTTCTCCGGGTTGAGCCGCAGGTCCACCTCATTGAGGCTCGTGAAGGTTTCCTCCAAGTCCTGTATCAGGGTTTTTGCCTCCCGAGACTTCACCACAATGTCATCGATGTAAGCCTCAGCATTCCTCCCAAGCTGCCGTCCCAAGGTGATGTGCATCAGCCGCTGAAAGGTCGCACCTGCGTTGCGCAGCCCAAATGGCATGCATGTATAGCAATACACTCCACACGGGGTCAGGAAAGCCGTTTTTTCCACGTCTTCTACTGCCATCTTGATCTGGTGATAGCCCGAGAAGGCATCCAGGAAGCATAATAGGTCACACTCAGCGGTGGAGTCGACGATCTGGTCGATGCAAGGAAGCGGGAATGGATCCTGCGGGCAGGCCTTGTTGAGGTTGGTGAAGTCGACACACATGCGTTCCTTTCCTCCCTTCTTCGGCACGACAACCGGGTTAGCCAACCAATCTGGGTAGCGGACCTTGCAAATAACCCCTGCCGCCTCTAGCTTGCGGGTCTCTTGGACGATGAAAGGTTGCTTCTCAGTGGACTGCCGCCTCGCTTTCTGCTTCACGGGGCACACGTTGGGGCACACGTTGAGGTGATGCTCAATTACACCCCTCGGGACCCCTGCTAGCTGATCAGGTTCCCATGCGAACACCTTCTTGTTCGCGCCAGGAACTTCACCAAGGCCTCCTCCTGCTTGGGTTCGAGGTTGGCGCCTATGGTGAAGGTGGCATTAGTGGACCCGTCCTCATCGACCAGTACCTGCTTGGTTTCCGCCTTGTCTTGGGTGAATAGCTGCTTCTTCTTGGTCGGAGCTGGCGGGCTGTGCCGCCGCGGCTGTCTTGAAGGCAAGCTTGAGTGCCTGCAGTGCATCTCTTGTGTCTCCTGACACGGTGAGGACGCCGCTGCTTCCGGGCATCTTCATGAGGTTGTACGCCGGGTGAGTTGCTGCCATGTACCGGGCCCAGGCCAGGTAGCCGAGGATGGCATTGTAGGGGAGGCCAATGGGGGCGATGTCGATGTCGATCAGCTCTGTGCGGAAGTTCTCGTAGGTGCCGAAGGTCACCGGGAGGCGGATTTGCCCTAAGGAGTCGGTGGAACCGGCCCCGATGCGTGAGAAGGGCTTGTTGGGCTGAAGTCGCTCCGGTGGCACGTGGAGGAGTCTAAAGGCCTCCGCTGAGAGCATGTTAAGGCCAGCTCCGCCGTCGATGAGGGTCCTGGTGACGGCCACTTGGCAGATGGTGGGGGTGCATAGCATCGGGAGCGCACCCGAACCGGCGGGGTTGGAGGGGTGATCGTCCGAGTTGAAGGTCAGATCAGCCTCGGGTGCCACCCAACCTGGGGGAGCTTCTCGGCGCTGGGAGGCGACACCGATCTTGCAGGTGAATGGCTTGACGTGGCGACTTGCGGGCGTCGCCTGCGAGCCGCCTAGGAGAGCCACGACGACCGGGGGTGCTGGCGCGGCATGACGGGCGAGGAAGAGGTCGCGCAGCTCCCCCCAGGAGGTCACCAAAGCCGTCGGTAGGTGGAGCAGCCACATGCGCGGAATGTCGGTGAGGGCCATGGGAAACTAGTTGGCCATCACCCTGTCGTCGCCCCCAGCCTTGAGGACAGCCTCCTCGTACGCCAGCAGGAAGACCAGCGGGTCCGCCGCGCCGTTGTAGTGCGGCGGCATCTCGGGCTTGAACTTGGGCGGCCACTGCACCTGTCGCAAAGCGGGGGCCACGGCTCGGAGCCCCCTGGCCCCAGCACCGGCATCAGTTGTTGGAGCGGGCGGCGCGTCCGTGGGGGCGCGACGGGCGCGAGACGACGAACCGGCTGGAGTGAGCGACGGGGTGGCAGTGCGGCCATCGCGCCGCACCGAAGGATGCAGGGATGAGGCCTGCTGCTTGTTCCCCGCCGGGCCGGTGGCGGCATTGGCGGCAGGTGACGGAGAATGACGGGGGCATCCGCCAACGGGCGCCGTCTAGGCGACGCTGGTGGCGAGAGCAGCCCGACGCTCGGCGCGGGCTCGGCGAGCGTCAGCCATGGTCACGGCGGAAGATCAGACACGACCAGCGGAAGAAAGATTCCGGCGCACCCCCCTACCTGGCACGCCAAATGTCGGATTTTGGGTTCCGGCAGACCCTTGAGGTTTGAACATTGGGGTGTGCACGAAGATCTCTCCCCTACCAGCTCATGTCTCGAAGTCTCGCAAAGATCTAAGCAAGAAAGATGAACTCACAAGGGACACGAGATTTATACTGGTTCAGGCCACCATTGTGGTCTAATACCCTACTCCAGTGTGTGGTGTGGTGGATTGCCTCAGGGGCTGATAGTGACAATACAAAGGGAGAACAGCCTCGCGAGGGGCTGTTCTTGAGCTGGTGCGATGAACTGCTTGGGTGAGTTCACTCGCTTCTCTCTCTCTCTAGTTGATCTCCAGATGCCTCTACCCTATGGGTGGCTAGTCCTATTTATAGGCGGAGGCCCTGGGCCTCTTCCCAAATAATGAGCGAGAAGGGCGCCAACAATTGGCCATTTTGAAGGGGAACATCTGGTACACTTATCCTGACTAAAGTTGGTCTTCGGCTGCCAAAGGTCCTGACGGTGACACCGCCCTGGGCTCCACAATGACCTCCATCCCGCCGTTCTGCTGGTCTTGGTCTTGTTGCACCAAAACAGTAACCTTTGCTGGATGCCTTGGCCTGTGCTTGCCCCCTTTGCACCGAAAGGGAAACAAGGACACCGCGCAGGCCGGCGCCCGCCTGGCACCCACCTGGCCTCTGATCGTCATGGCTTGCGTCACAGGCCCCTTGGGAGGTGCCCTGCCTTGATCTCTCCGCCTCCTCGCGAGCCTGCCTTAGGAGGCTGCTCCTGAGGAAGCTCCCTGTCGTCCGCCCCGCGAGGCTTGGCCCCTCGCGAGGGTCTTGAGCTTGAGTTTATGGAGCTGGGCTGCATTGGGCCCCCACTTGAGCCACGCCACAGGCCGCAGGCAGGCAAGTCTGGGGACCCCCGTTCCCAGAACGCCGACAAGGAGGCTCGTGGCCGAACTATGTCCGGCTCGAGTGGGAAGCTGGCGATGAAGGAATTCGTTGCCCACCCACCACCCACTTCATTACCACGGTCGACGATTTAACCGACGTGCTTGACTTCGATTCCGAAGACATCGACGGTATGGACGATGCAGGAGAAGAACAGGAACCACCGCTCACTGGGTGGTGGACAGCCACCTCCTCCTACGATATATATATGGTGGACACTCCGAAGGAAACCAATGGCGATGAGGCAACGGAGGATAACCCCTCAGGGGAAAAAGCAAAGCATGGGCGTCGTCAGCGCCGCTCCAAGCCCTGCCACAGCAATACCGGCCCAGGAGACAAAAACTATCCGGATGGTGCCGAAGAGGAATACAACCCTGATCAGCCTGCCTTCGAGCAGGCCGAACAGGAAGACGGGCAGGTTAGCCTAGACGAACAGGCGACTGACAGATACCGGAGGAGGACAACTACATGCCCCCCTCCGAAGACGAGATTAGCCTTGGCGTGCCTGAGGACCCCGTTGAGCAGGAACGCTTCAAGCGTCGGCTTATGGCCACTGCGAGGAGCCTGAAAAAGAAGCAGCAGTAACTCCAGGCTGATCAAGACCTGCTCATAGATAGATGGACTGAAGTCCTGACAGCCGAGGAATATGGACTCGAGTGCCACACGGCTGACCGGCCACCTAGTGTCTGGGATAAAACGGCATATCAGCCCACACCCCCACGCCAATACACTACGGCCCGGGGCAATAGGCAAGACCTGCAAGATATAATGGAAAACAAAGCAGGGCAGCCAAGATCGATCTACGGATCGCGGGGGCGCGCCCCAGCACACGACGATGACCGTCACGCCGGATACATTATCAACAAGTCCGGCCGGGCCGAACACAGCCAGCCAGACCAATTCGAACTGCGTAGCCACATAGCCCGACATAGAGGAGCCGTGCACCCCCTCTGGTTCACTGACAAAGTGATGGATCATGAATTCCCAGAAGGGTTCAAACCCCTAAACATCGAATCATACGATGGCACAACAGAACCCGCAGTATGGATCGAAGATTTCCTTCTCCACATTCACATGGCCCGCGGGGACGATCTACACGCCATCAAGTATCTTCCCCTTAAGCTCAAAGGACTCACCCGACACTGGCTAAATAGCCCGCCAGCAAATATCATTGGCAGTTGGGAAAACCTGGAAGACGCATTCCTCGACAACTTCCAGGGCACATATGTGCGACCACCGGACGCCGATGACTTGAGCCACATTACTCAACAGCCCGGAGAGTGCCAGGAAATTCTGGACTCGGTTCCTAACTAAAAAAACCAAATAGTGGACTGTCCGGACACCGAAGCCCTGCCGGCTTTTAAGCATAATATCCGTGACGAGTGGCTCGCCTGACACCTCGCCCAGGAAAAACCCAAGTCCATAGCAGCTCTCACAACACTAATGACCCGCTTTTGTGCGGGCGAGGACAGCTGGTTGGCTCGCAGCAGCACTACGCCACATTCTGGTAATTCGGATGTCCGCGACAATAACGGCAAGCCATGGCACAACAGACATAAGCGACAGAACAACGGCGACAACACTGAAGACACAGTAGTTAATGCCAGATTTAGCGGATCCATGTCCGGTCAGCGGAAAAAGCCGTTCAAAAGAAACAATCAGGGACCGTCCAGTCTGGACTGCATACTGGAGCGCTCATGCCAAATTCATGGCACCCCAGACAAGCCAGCCAACCACACCAACAGAGACTGCTGGGTGTTCAAACAGGCTGGCAAAATAAACGCCGAACACAAGGACAAGGGGCTGCACAACAACGATGACAAGGAGCCCCGGCGTCCGAACACGGGAGGACAGAAGAAATTTCCTCCCCAGGTGAAAATGGTCAACATGATCTACGCCACCCACATTCCCAAGTGGGAACATAAGCGAGCACTACGGGACGTCTATGCGATGGAGCCAACCGCCCCCAAATTTAACCCATGGTCAGCTTGTCCGATCACCTTTGATCGTAGGGATCACCCTACTAGCATCCGTCATGGCGGCTCAGCCGCATTGGTCCTAGACCCAATCATCGATGGATCCACCTCACGCGAGTCCTTATGGACGGCGGCAGCAGCCTGAACCTGCTTTATCAGGACACAGTGCGCAAAATGGGCATTGACCCTTCAAGGATCAAGCCCACCAAAACCACCTTTAAAGGTGTGATTCCTGGAGTAGAGGCCCGTTGCATGGGCTCTACATTGGAAGTGGTCTTCGGATCTCCGGATAACTTCCAAAGCGAAGAGTTAATCTTCGATATTGTCCCCTTCCGCAGTGGTTTCCACGCACTGCTGGGACGAACCGCATTCGCTAGATTCAACGCGGTACCACATTACGCATACCTCAAGCTCAAGATGCCAGGACCGCGCGGGGTCATAACAGTCAACGGAAACATGGACCACTCTCTCTGAACAGAAGAGCATACTGCAGCCCTTGCGGCGGAAGTACAATGCGGCCTCCTCCGACAAACTAATCCGGCGACAACAACTTCGAGCACCATCAAGCGAGTCTGGAGCACCCCGCAACAAGATCATCAGGCACGCCAAGAGCGCGACTAGCAGTCCGGCCTCCGCTTAAGCCCCATCAAAGCAGCATTCGTGCCATGCGTACACAATTACTCACTCATAATACCATGGGCGTAGGCGGAGGCGCAACAGTGACTCAGTCAACAGTGCGGTATAACCACCACATACTTTCATAAACCTCCCTTTTTATTTTTCAGGACATTGCTCTAGAAGCAGCCTCTTCAGAAGAGCCGGATTGTCGGACTTACATAGGAGAGAAAATCAAGGAGGAAACATGCTTTGCACACAAAAGGAAATACCCAGGTGGAATCTGTTCATGATCGTTATACCTGTTTTACATACCTACATGCAGCCTGCCCTTGGATAGGACATGTTAAATAGTCCTATTTATTTCTGCTTAAATGCTACCATTGTAAACATACGCCTAAACGTATTATTCATCAATGGGAGATAACATATAGTGTCAGCTTATTACTCCTATTTGCGCATTTTCTTGCAAATATTTATTTAATATTGCATCCGTACACCTTGGTACGATTAGTTTGCCAGGGGCTTCATATGGCGCCTCATAATACGGCAAAGCAAGTCCAAACACTTTCATTAGTGCGGCACCCTGAACTTATAGCACTATATGCATCAACTCCGAATCACGTCTTGGGTCAATAGTTGGGTTTGCCCGGCTCCCTTGTTTTGGTACCTTATGTTCCGTTATATCGGCTAAGGTAGCGCAGGGAGAACTACTGCGATTGTGTCCCAGTTCTTCCGGACGAGCACCTCAGTAGAGAAAGCCGAAAACTGACCGACATGATGCGGCGAGAGCTGGTCGCTGTTCTAGGGGTATCAGAATCCTTAAAGTTTTTTTCTGCTTCAGGCCATGAATCGGCTTCGTACGATTTAGGCGTATATAGCGCCCCAATTCGGCCCTCCAAAATCTAGGGGCTTCGCCGAAATTTAGAATTATAAACTTCTATGGCTAAGTGAAAGTTATAAAGCTGCATAGCCCGATTTCCTTGTTCGCTGCGCCGGATACCTCCTTAAGGGACCAAAACTTTGGATAAAGAGTATCCAGGTTTTTCCAGGAACACCCCAGTACTAGTTACGTGGGGGCGGAAGCCGACGACTGGCCTAGTTTCAGAATTCTATAAACAGCCGCATAGAAGGTAATATTTTAAATCAAACAGTGCTACATAGCACAAGTAACTTCATCTTTAAATTACAATAGCGACAGAAGTACATTTATTCAAAGATCTTGTGCTTGGTACATTCATCGACCACGAGACGAGCGCCCTTCATAACGCCATCGTAATAATTCTCGGGATAGCGATGCGCCTTGCCCTCCGGTGGCCCGTCCTTCACCAGCTTCTCTGCATCCAGCTTGCCCCAATGCACCTTCGCGCGGGCAAAGGCCCGGCGGGCACCCTCAATGCAAACGGATTGCTTGATAACTTCAAGCCACAGACAGGCATTCACCATCCGCTTGATCAGGCCGAAGTAGCTAGTGGGCAGGGGCTCACCAGGCCACATCCGGACTATGAAATCTTTCATAGCCACTTCGGCCACCCTGTGGAGTTCGACCAACTACTTCAGTTGGTCACTCAGAGGCATTGGGTGTTCGGCCCCAGCATACTGGGACTAGAACAGCTTCTCTGTTGAGCTCCCCTCCTGGGCACGGTAGAATTCTGCGGCGTCTGAGATGTTGCATGGCAGATCTGCGAATGCCCCTGGAGAGCTCCGAATTCGGGTAAGTAAAAGAAACGCCTCCTCCACATGTTTGCTTTGCATAAAAAATGTCTTACCCGCCGCTATCTTCTTGGCCGCCTGGATTTCCTGCTGTGCCTTCTCGGCTTCAGCCTTGGCGTCTTTCATACTCACAAGGGCCTTCGCAAGCTCGGACTCTTTCATCTTAAGATCATGCTCCAAGGACTCGAATATTTTATCGAGTTCCTGGAGCTCTCGCTGTACCTCGCCTACCCTAGCATCTTGCTTCTCGCGCTCTTTGCGCTCCAGAGCCGCCTTGTCCTCGGCCTCGGATAACGCTTTCTTCAGAGATGCCACTTCGGCAGTGGCCCTTGTTGCAAAGTCATGATGATTTATTGTCAGAATAACAAATTTTATTTATCCTTCATTACATGAGAGCGGGGAATCACTCACCTTTGTTCTCTTCGAGATGCCTCTTCGTGAGGTCGAGCTCCCCCTGCGCCTGCTCCAGGTCCCGCTTTAGTCCGGCGACCTCGGCTGTGCGGACAGCAGCAGCAAGCAGCACAGCCTGCTTGTTAACATACACACTTACTACTAGACTCCTGCAGATTATAATTGACCCTCTGTTTGGCTTTTCCTTCTGAACACCGAATAGAGTATCAGGGGCTACTACCTATCGGGTGGTAATTTTACATATTTCCTACTTACCTCGAAGCCCGTCAGGAGGCTTGTGCAGGCTTCGGTTAGTCCGCTCTTGGCGGACAGAACCTTTTGAATCACCGCACTCATAAGAGTACGGTGCTTGTCATCCATGGAAGCGCCTTGAAGGGCTTCCACCAGACTATCCGACGCCTCTGGCGTGACGGAAGTCCCCAGCACGGACGGCTCACCCTCCCTAAAGAGGGGCTGCTCGCCTGAGTCCGGAACCATTGAAGGTTCCGGAGTAGTGTCCGGCTGAGAGCCCGGCTTACTGCGGCTCTCATCGACACGATCCACGGGGATCTTGAACCCCGCATGTCCGACATCTGGAATTCTGCCTTGGGGCGTCTCCAGAGTCACCTCCCCCGCTCTGGGAGCCTTCGGGACAACACCTCCATGTCATCCGCGGGATGAGTAGTGGCCGTCGGGAGCGAGTTCATCGCTGAATCGCTCAGGGATCCGTCCGAAGACGATACCTCGGGATGAACCCTGGCCGGACTGCATATATGTTTGGTGTTACAAAAAGACTATGAAGTAAAATCACGATAGAGTGCGGATACTTATGATCGCGCTAGGGGTTTCCCCATGGGCAGCCACCCCTCCTCGCTATGGGCGGCCGTGGCGGAGTAGTCTGGAAGGGACACCTTTCCCTTCTTGGACGTCCCAGCCTCCTCCTCCGGGGTGGCCTTCCTCTTTTTCTCCTCCCCAGTGTGGGCAGGTAGAATTTCTTCTTGCTTCCCCCACCTCCGCGGAGGAATATGTCTCGTCGTCTTCGGACGACGTGGGTATGACGGCCTTGCACCGAGGGCCTTTCCCGGCCCCCTGGTCTGCCTTCTCAGGCCCCCCATCCTCTCCGGATGGGGCGGCCCCTTCTTCTTCTTTTTCCTCCCCTTTGGGGGAGGAATGCGCCTCGTCGTCTTCGGACGAGGCTTCCGGTACAGCCTTACGCCGGAGACCCTTCCTGGTCCCCGGGGCCTTCTTTTCGGCCTTCTTCTCCGGTGCCTTGTAGGGCGCCGGGACTAGCATCTCCGTCAGGAGAGCATCAGCTGGGCCTTCTGGCAGCGGAGCCGGATAGTCAATCCGCTCCGCTATCTCCACATAATCCTGATTAAATATGCACAATTACTTAAGACTCCCCCACAAATATATTGGGAAGAGATGAATCCGGTGGTAGTCAGAAAACTCACAGGACGAGGAGGCCGCGCGGCATGAAGTCCACGGTCCTAGGATGTGGGAGGGGGGGGGGTACTTCGGAGGCCTTGAACAGTGCCTTCCACGCGTCTTTATGTGTCATGCCGTAGAGCCTCCGAAGCGTTTGCTGTTCGGCTGGACGAACTCCCACAGATTAAATGCCCGCCTTTGGCACGGAAGAATCCGGCGAACGAGCATGACCTGGATCATGTTGACAAGCTTGATGCTCTTGTCCTTCATGCTCTTGATGCAGTTTTGGAGTCCGGTCAGCTCTGTAGGTTCGGCCCAGGCCAGGCCCTTCTTTTCCCAGGAGGTGAGCCGCATGGGGGTTCCGGATCGAAACTCGGGGCCGCTACACAGTTGGCACCGCGCGGCTCGGTGATGTAGAACCACCCCAATTGCCACCCTTTCACGGTGTCCGCAAAGGAGCCGTCAAGCCAAGTAACATTAGACATCTTGCCCACCATGGCCCCTCCGCACTCCGCTTGCTGTCCGCTCACGATCTTCGGCTTCACGCAGAAGATTTGCAGCCACATGCCAAAGTGAGGCTTGATGCGGAGGAAGGCCTCGCACATGACAATAAACGCTGAGATGTTGAGGACAAAATTTGGGGCTAGATCATGGAAATCTAGCCCGTAGTAGAACATGAGCCCGCGGACGAAGGGATGAAGTGGAAATCCCAGTCCACGGATGAAGTGGGCGATAAAAATGACCCTCTCGTGAGGTTCCGGGGTTGGAGTGGCCTGCCCTTTGTCCGGTAGCCGGTGCGCGATGTCTGCGGCCAAGTATCCGACCACCCAAAGATTCGCGATATGCTTCTCTTTCACGGTGGAGGCCACCCACTTGCCTCCTGCTCCGGACATGTTTAGCTATGCGGAGAAGACTTGGGCTAGGGCGCTGGAGCTCGAGGGGGCAAGGGTGAGCAAAGGAGGAAGAAGGCGTGGGTAAAAATGGGGAGCTCTTATCCCTTTATAGAGGCGACGAAAGCGGTGCGCCTCCCCACTTACCCATTGAGAATCGCTTGCTTCCCAAACGTCATGATTGATGGCGCAGTGGGATTACCCATACCCATATTGATGAGAATCCCGTGATAAGGGGACACGATCTCTGCTTTGACAAGACGTGTCAAGGAAACCGCCTCGCAGTATGCACTGTGGCTGGTTGTGGGAAAACGGTTTGAATAATGACCCGACCGTAATGACATGTCACATTGTCTAAAAAGTTGTCAGCAGATTGCATTTGTGTAATATCATTCTCTCTACGGTGGTATGTGAAGATCATTTTGCAGATCCAGACATGATTTTATGTGTTCGATAATTACCTTGGAGTATTCGGAGAAGGAACCCGCCTTGCAATGCCAAAGACAAAACTGCGCGCCGGACTAATCGTCATTGAAGCCTGGTTCAGGGGCTACTGAGGGAGTCCTGGATTAGGGGTATCCGGACAGCCGTACTCTATACATCGTCCAGACTATTGGAGCGTGAAGATACAAATCAAGACTCCGTCCCGTGTCCGGATGGGACTCTCCTTTGTGTGGAAGACTCAAGACTCCGTCCCATGTCCGGATCCGGATATTATATTTCCTTCCTTGTAACCGACTCCGTGTAAACCCTAGCCCTCTCTGATGTCTATATAAACCGGAGAGGTTGGTACTTAGAAGGCCGATCACAATTACAATCATAATCATCATAGGCTAGCTCCTAGGGTTTAGCCTCTACGATCTTGTGGTAGATCTACTCTTGTACTACTCATATCATCAATATTAATCAAGCAGGAAGTAGGGTTTTCCCTCCATCGAGAGGGCCCGAACCTGGGTAAACATTGTGTCCCTTGCTTCCTGTTACCATCAGCCTAAGCCGCACAGATCGGGACCCCCTACCCGAGATCCTCCGGTTTTGACACCGACACAACCCACCATCTATTTACTACTCCACAATGCATCCCCTTAGGCCCAAATATGGTGAAGTGTCATGTAGTCGACGTTCACATGACACCACTAAGGGAATCACAACATACATACTATCAAAATATCGAACACATATCAAATTCACATGATTACTTGCAACATGATTTATCCCGTGACCTCAAGAACAAAGGTAGCTACTCACAAACAATAAACATGCTCAAGATCAGAGGGGTATTAATATGCATAATGGATCTGAACATATAATCTTCCACCAAATAAACCATATAGTAATCAACTACAAGATGTAATCAACACTACTAGTCATCCCCTAGCAACAATCTAGAGTTCCGGTAACAAGATTGAATACAAGAGATGAACTAGGGTTTGAGATGAGATGGTGCTTGTGAAGATGTTGATGGAGATTGCCCTTCCCAGGATGGGAGAGTTGTTGGTGATGATGACGATGATGATTTCCCCCTCCGGGAGGGAAGTTCCCCCGGCAGAATCGCTCCGCCGAAGGGCAAAAGTGCTCCTGCCCAAGTTCCGCCTCGAGACAGAGGCGCTTTGTCCCAAAAGCCTCTACTCTATTATTTCTAGGTCAAAATGACTTATATATCAAAATATGGGCATCGGAGGTGGGCCGAGGAGGCCACAACCCAGCAGGGCGCGCCAGGGGGGCTGGCGCGCCCAGGTGGGTTGTGCCCACCTGGTGCCCCCTCTAGTGTTTATTGGATCCAATATTTCTTAGATATTCCATAAAAAATCATCATGGAGTTTCATCTCATTTGGAGATGTGCAAAATAGGTGGCCTAACGTAGCTTTTTGAGGTCCTGATTTCCAGCTGCCGGAATTCTCCCTCTTGGTGTGTACCTTGTAAATTATGAGAGAAAAGGCATTAGAATTACTCCAAAAAGCATTATTATGGATAAAAAAATTTATAAATAACAGTAAGAAAATATGATGCAAAGTGGACGTATCAACTCCCAAGCTCAGACCTCGCTTGTGCTCAAGCGAAAACCAAAATCGAGAAACATGTCCACATGCTTTGAGAGAGAGGTGTCGATAAAAACAAAATACGGACATAGAAGCATCATGTTGATTATTATAACAACAACGAATTTAACATAAGACTTATATCATAGAACTTGCATCATATACTTCCTATGAATAAGTAACAGTTCACCACACAATCGAAGTATAAAGCAAAAACTCTATTAGAAACCAACAAACTATGTTCTCAGTCAACTTTGCAACTACAATTCATCATCTTTTCAGGAAGGGTCACGTATCGGAGCTCTTAAGCAAGTCCACATACTCAACCATCATATAGTCTTTTATTATTGCTAACACTCACCTTGTACCCATGAGCAAAATGTTTCAACGGGACACATAAAAAGATAGGGGCTTATAGTTTCGCCTCCCAACTTACTCACCTAAAGGGTGATGTCAACAATAATAACTCATGCTATCTATATTCAACTGGACATATGTGCCTAGATCTTTCCTCACCACATGATGCATGCCAAAAGAATAAATAAAAAAGGAATAGAAGGAAAACTTTGACTCCTTGCATAAAAGTAAATACATATAAGTAAAAGATAGGCCCATCGCAGAGGAAAGCAGAGGTAGCCATGCGCTTATTTGCTTGCATGCTCAACCCCTTAGTGCAAAAGAACGTCACGTAACATTTCCCCTTAAGATGACAACCTTTATTATGCATTCTATTTCTTTTATTCTTTGTCATCCAAGTTCGTGCAACGCTCAATTTTCTCTTGCACTAAAAGATCTCGCATATTTAGAAGCAATTTTTATTGCCTTTTTGCACCCATGACAACTTACTTGAGGGATCTTGTTCAGTCCATAGGTAGGTATGGTGGACACTGAAAAAGATTTGGGTTTAAGGGTTTTTGGATGCACAAGTAGTATCTCTACTTAGTGCGGAATTTTTGGCTAGCAAAGATAGGGGCCAAGCACCGCATGTTGAAGGAACTATGACAATATGACTTCTATGTGAATATAAACAAACATAAACCATTAAGTTGTCTTCCTTGTCCAATGTCAACAATTTTGGCATATGATATTTTGATGAGGGCTCACAATCACAAAAGATTTCTTGGATAGTATATTTATATGTGATTCTTCCCTTCCCTTATTAATTCTTTCATGAGTTGCATCACTGATTAATGCTATGTTTGTCAACCTCTAATAAAATTTTCTTACTTATACTTTTCCTTATGTGGTGCTATAACCTACCATAGGATTAGTATATGATCTTATTGATTTATTTCCTTTCTTTTATTTGCTTCCTTTCTATTTTTCTTTCTTTCTTATTTCTTTTCTTTATTTGCAACATGAAAGTAAAGAAAGTAAAAAACTCAAACTAGCTTTATTATATAACTTGCACATGATTTTAATGATAGATCACTAAGAAAACTTCTAGAAGAATAAAAGATCAAACTAAACTTTATTCATGTAAGCAAAAGATTGAACTAAGATAAGTAAAAGTAAAAAGATAGTGGGATGATACGATACCGGGGCACCTCCCCCAAGCTTGGCAGAAGCCAAGGGGAGTGCCCATACCCGATATTTAGTTCTCCTTTGATGGTGAACAAGATGATGGTGGTGAAGAAGTGATCTTATCTTTGAGGGTCAAGAGATCCTGCAGCCAACGGATGATGCTCCAGAGATAGGTGATATGCTCTTGATGCAGAATATTTTCGTGAGTGAGATACTTATTTTGTATGTGAACTGTTTCAAAGACACGAAAAGCTTCAATCTCAGCAGGAGTAAGGTGAGTAAGATAGGGTCTAAGGACATCTTCCTCCTCCTCCTCGGCCAACAGTGTTTGTGTTGCCACCGGGGATGGATCTATAGGAGCTTCCTTGCCATTGTCTCCCTTGATAGCGTCTATGGGATCCCCCCTCTTCATCTCGATCTTCATCAGCCAAGCATCCTCTTCCATGTGGTTGGAGGAGCAGGAAGACATGATGCCTAGCTTGACAAATCTGACCAGAAATAGCAAGAAAAGAGAATAGAGGATTTTCTCCATGATAGGGTGGTTAACAGGTTCGGGAAGTATATATAGATTTTTTTATCTTGGAGGACAAGAATATGGAAGAAAAACGGATTACGGGAGGTGTCCCAGGTGGGCACAACCCACCTGGGCACGCCAGGAAAGCCTGGCGCACCCTGGTGTCTTGTGCCCACTAGGGGACGCTTCCTCGAAGTTTCTTTATTTATAAAATTTTAAAATATTCCAAAACTAATAAAAAATATTTTTGCAAATTTTTCGGAGTCCAAGATTGGAGTGTTCTGTATAATGTACCTCCTTATTTTGACAATTCTGGAGTGTTCCGGAAGGACTCTTTTATGTGTTCTTCTGGTGTCAAAGATTGGATAATATTACTTTCAACATGAATATTTGTACCTGAGATATAATGCTTTATTCGTTGCCCGTTGACAATCTTCGGGTTAGTGCCTTCAAAATTATTTTATATTAATGGCACCAGACCGGTAAACCTCCTCGATGACATATGGGCCTTCCCATTTCGAGAGGAGATTACTGCAAAGAATCTAAAACAAGAGTTGTACAGAAGAACATATTCTTCGACTTTAAACTCACGTTTTTGAATTCTTTTGTCATGCCCTCTTTTAACTTTTTCTTTGAATAACTTTGCATTTTCATAAGCTTGGGTTCTCCATTCATCTAGCAAGTTTGGAATCATAGTTGAGTTCTTTAACTACCCAATATTCTTAAAGTTCTAACTCAAGAGGTAAATGACAAGATTTTCCATAAACCATTTTATAAGGAGACATACCCATAGGATTTTTATATGCTGTTCTATAAGGCCAAAGTGCATCATATAATTTCTTAGACCAATTCTTCTTGGACCTATTGACAGTCTTTTGCAAAATTAATTTTATTTCTCTATTGCTAAGTTCAACTTGACCACTAGACTGAGGATGATAGGGTGATGCAATTCTATGGTTAACATCATACTTAGCAAGCATTTTACGGAAAGCACCATGAATAAAGTGTGAACCACCATCAGTCATTAAATATCTAGGGACTCCAAACCTTGGGAAAAAGGTCCCATGTAACCAAATCCCCAAACATCAAATGGTTCAATAGCAAGAGAATAGTTCATAGGCATTTCTTGACACTTACCAATATTACCTATTCTTTGGCATTCATCACAAGATGAGACATACTTACGAGCATCCTTGAAGAGAGTAGGCCAATAAAATCCAGATTGCAATACCTTATGAGCGGTTGTATCTCCAGCATGACGCCCTCCATATGGTTTGGAGTGACATTTACGTAGGTTTGGTCCCTGTTCATGCTCAGGTACACAATGTCTAATAATACCATCTACTCCTTTATACAGATGTGGGTCATCGCAAAAGTAATGTCTTAAATCATAGAACACTGTGAGATGCTCTTCATTTCATTCCATTGTGCCATGCTTTTTTGAGTTCATCTTGATGCCCTAATCATCGTTGCAAAAGTGTTTATATGATGTTAACTACTGCCTGTTAACAGAACATGGTGATTTTTCTTTTTCATTGCATTTTGTGTGTGCATCCTATGAGCTTGATGTCTACATGAGTTTTGAGCTACATCATGCCATTTTACATTGGTGCAATCCATGTATTTTGGCGAGTCTTGTGGTGAGTGCATCAAGCTCGTGAAGTAGGGTACTTGCTGTTACTGTTTTGATAGGACGAGTCTGTTATATCATGATGCTGTGTAAACCTGCTGCTACAAGTGAATCTATGCATAATCTGGAGTTGCCCACTAAGGATGTTTTGTTATAGATGTCATGCTCTATCCATCCATGCCATTGGTTGCATTTATAGCCTGCTGTAGATTGTTGTAATCTTGCTCTGAATTTGCTAAATAATGTTTGTCAGCTTGTTAACATTAAGTTCAGTTTTGCCATGTGTTTTGCTAGTGATACATGGATCCTATGGACTTGCTCTTGCCATTATTAGCTTCATAATTATGTCATATTACTGTTGGTTGACTTCAAATGCCATGAAATTCTTTGTGGTGAGTTGTACAAGCTCACCAACATGCCTACTTATCGTTGTTCCTGCCATGTACTGTTATGCTGAATCTGTCATATCATTTGCCATGTCATGCATGGATGCTACCATGGTTTCTATTGATCTTTGGAATTAGTTCAGTAAGGGAGTTTTGTTCTTTTCTTTAGTATTAGCATGCCATGCCCTTGTTTGCCATGATAGCTTTTGTAGCATGTTGTTTGATAGCTCTAAACATTGCAACCTGATGTTATTTCTGCTAAGTCTGTAAACTGTTATTATTTGCAATCTTGCCATGTCCTTTTGAGCATGTTATAGTGTTTTCTGGAGATAGCTCAGTGTTCATGTTTTGTTGTGCTTTACCTGTAAATCATGTCCACTCCTTTTTTTCTCATGTTGAGGTGTTGTATTATTATTTTTTGATGCTTGCAAGATGCCTAGTTGTTGTTTTGGGTAGATTGTTGTTATATCTTGTTTGGAGTGTATGTGTTGCACCGTTGCTCCGTTTTGAGCATGCTCTATATGGAACTCGCTTAGAATCGCATGTAGTTTCTTCTTATCATGTTGCATCCTTGTTTGAGGTGTTTGCTTGATGTTTGGATGCATTTTGCGTCAATGCCATATTTAACTTGTTCTGCTCATATCTTCTAGGCCGTAGCTCCGAACTAAATGAACTTTATATGTAACTTGACTAGAATTTCGTGTAGATCATCTTGGTGCATCTTAACTTGCTGTTTAACAACTTCAACTTAATGTTTGTTCAGATCTGGACCAATTTCGAAATTTGCATATGAGGACTTATCGGATTTGTTATATGTTGTTTCCGGCCTCATTTAAACTTGCTTTGATGTGTTGTTCTTGTTTGCATCATCTCTTGCCATGAGTAGCCTCAAGCCTTGTCATGCATCATCCTTGGTTGTGCATCATGCCATGTCTTTGTGTTGTGTGTTTACCGTGTGTTTGCCCTTTCCCGTTGTGCTCCTTCTCATTAGTTCCTATTTCGTTGCGATCGTGAGGATTCGTTCATCTATGCTTGGTTCGTCTTCGTGGCTTCATCTTCTTCATGGACTCGGTCTTCTTCCTAGCAGGATTTCAGGCAAGATGACCGTTACTCTGGATCTCACTACTATCATTGCTATGCTAGTTGCTTCGTTCTATCGCTATGCTGCGCTACCTATCATTTGCTCTTCAAGCCTCCCAAATTGCCATTTCAGCCACTAACCTTTTCACCCTTCCTAGAAAACCGTTGCTTGGCTATGTTATCGCTTTTTCTCAGCCCCTCTTACAGCGTTGTTAGTTGCAGGTGAAGTTGAAGATTGCTCCATGATGGACAAGATTATGTTGGGATATCAAAATATCTCTTATTTAATTAATGCATCTATATACTTGGTAAAGGGTGGAAGGCTCGGCCTTATGCCTGGTGTTTTGTTCCACTCTTACCGCCCGAGTTTCCGTCATACCGGTGTTATGTTCCTTGATTTTGCGTTCCTTACGCGGTTGGGTGATTTATGGGACCCCCTTGACAGTTCGCTTTGAATCTCCTCCAGCAAGGCCCAACCTTGAGTTTACCATTTGCCTACCTAAGCCTTTATCCCTTGGGTTTCCGGAGCCCGAGGGTCATCTTTATTTACCCCCCTGGGCCAGTTCTCCCCCGAGTGCTGGTCCAAACTGAGCAATGTCCGGCGCCCCCTGGGCAACCAGGGTCTATGCTAACCCGATGTCTTGCTCATCCGGTGTGCCCTAAGAACGAGATATGTGCAGCTCCTATCGGGATTTGTCGGCACATTGGGTGGCTTTGCTGGTCTTGTTTTACCATTGTCGAAATGTCTTGTAAACCGAGATGCCGAGATTGACCGGGTCTTCCTGGGAGAAGGAATATCCTTCGTTGACCATGAGAGCTTGTGATGGGCTAAGTTGGGACACCCCTGCAGGGTATAAACTTTCGAGAGCCGTGCCCGCGGTTATGTGGCAGATGGGAATTTGTTAATATCCGGATGTAGATAACTTGGCACTAGATTCAAGTTAAAACGCATCAACCGTGTGTGTAGCCGTGATGGTCTCTTCTCGGCGGAGTCCGGGAAGTGAACACGGTTTTGGGTTATGTATGAACGTAATTAGTTTCAGGATCACCTCTTGATCATTGCTAGCTTCACGACCGTTTCGTTGCTTCTCTTCTCGCTCTTATTTGCGTATGTTAGCCACCATATCATGCTTAGTCGCTGCTGCAACCTCACCACTTATCCTTTCCTTACCCCTTTAAGCTTTGCTAGTCTTGATACCCATGGTAATGGGATTGTTGAGTCCTCGTGGCTCACAGATTACTACAACAACAGTTGGAGGTACAAGTTTTGCGATGATCATGACGCGAGAGCGATGTTTGCTTACTTTGGAGTTCTTCTTCTGCTTCTTCTTTGATCAGGGGATAGGTTCCAGGTTGGCAGCCTGGGCTAGCAGGGTGGATGTCATTTGAGTTCCTCTTTGTGTGTCATCCGTAGTCGGATGTTGATCTCTTGTATGATGTTGTTGTATTCGTGTGGCATTCTATGCCTCTTGTATGTATCCCAAACTATTATGTAATGGTACGATGTAATGGTATCCACCTTGCAAAAGCGTCTCCAATATGCGCTTCTATCCTTGGTGGGACCTTCGAGTTCCTTTAGGATAGGGTCATATATTGGGCATTACAACCTATAGGTGGAGGAGGACCTCCTAGAGTTTCAATAGGAAAATTGGGTTTAAGCAGAGGACGTTGTTCAAAGAAAATATTATCTATTTCATTTCTTTCATGCATATGTAAATCATTTTCATGGTCTAGCAAGTATTGTTCTAAAGGATCAGTAGGTGGCACAACAATAGAAGCAAGACTAATTAATTCATCCTTACTAGGCAATTCTTTTTCATGATGGTTTCTACTAAACTTGGAAAAATTAAACTCATGAGACTCATCACCAAAGCTAACACCCACAGTTTGTTTATTGCAATCTATCCTAGCATTAACTGTGTTCAAGAAAGGTCTACCAAAGATAATGGGATAGAAGTCATCTTGCGGGGTACCAAGAACAAGAAAATCAGTATGATATTTTATTTTCTCACACAAGACTTCAACATCTCTAATAATCCCACAAGGTGATATGGTGTCTCTATTAGCAAGTTTAATAGTAACATATATGTCTTCTAACTATGTAGGTGCTATGTCTTCCCTAATTTCTTGATATAACTTGTAAGGAATAGCACTCACACTAGCACCCATGTAACATAAACCATGATAATAGTGATCTCCTATTTTAAGTGAAATGACAGGCAGGCCAACAACTGGTCTACTCTTATCCCTTTTTTTGGGTTTGGCAATTCTAGCAGCTTTTGCACAGAAGTAGATAACATGCCCATCGACATCTTCTTCTAAGAGATCTTTAACCATAGAAATATTAGGTTCAACTCTAATTTATTCATCTGGTTTAGGTGTTCTAACAGAGCTTTTGTTAACCACAGTTGAAACTTTAGCATGTTCCTTTATCCTAACAGGAAAAGGGGGTTTCTCGATATAAGCAGTAGCAACAACTTGATCAACATTATAGAGAATAGTTTCTTCTTTAACTTGTATCGGTTCTTTAATTTCTTCTTTAATAGGTGGGTGATATTTAAGCCATTTATCTCTAGGGAGTTCAACATGAGTAGCAAATGATTCACAAAAGGAGGCTACTATCTCAGAGTCAAGTCCATATTTAGTGCTAAACTTTTGAAAAGCATCAGTATCCATAAAAGATTTAACACAATCATACATAAGCTTTATACCTGACTCTTTAGCTTCGTCGAGTTCCCAATCTTCAGAGTTGCATTTAATTCTTTCCAGAAGATCCCGCCGGAATTTAATAGTTTTCTTAATAAAAAAACTAGCACAAGAAGTATCCAGCATGGTTTGATCATTACGAGAAAGCCGAGCATAAAAGTTCTGAATAATCATTTCTCTTGAGAGCTCATGATTGGGGCATGAATATAACATTGACTTAAGCCTCCCCCAAGCTAGAGCGATGCTTTCTCCTTCACGAGGCCAAAAATTATATATATAATTCCGATCACGATGAACTAGATGCATAGGATATTTTTTTTGGTGAAACTCCAGTTTTAAACGATTCCAATTCCATGATCCAATATCATCGCATAGCCTATACCATGCCAATGCTTTTCCCTTCAAAGATAAAGGGAAAACCTTTTTCATAACTTCATCCCTGGGTAAACCTATAAGCTTAAACAATCCACAAATTTTTTCTACATGTATCAAGTGCTTGTGAGGATGTTCGGTTCCATCTCCTGCATAAGGATTAGCTAGCAGTTGTTCTATCATACCCGAAAAAATTTCATATTCAATATTTCAGTAGGTGCAGTAGGTTGACGGGCAATTAATTGTGGTTTCAGACGAGGTGAAGATACCCTGAACAAACCCCTCAAAGGATTGTTTTCCATAGTAACAAGTGACAATAAATTTCAACACACTATATAAATGTTTCCTTACCGAATTCCACTTACCAAAGGCACTTCACTCCCCGGCAATGGCGCTAGAAAATAGCCTTGATGACCCACAAGTATAGGGAATCAATTGTAGCTCTTTTAAATAAGTAAGAGTGTCGAACCCAACGAGGAGCAGAAGGAAATGACAAGTAATTTTCAGCAAGGTATTGTCTGCAAGTGCTGAAAATGGTAAGTAGTGAGTAGTTTGATAGCAAGATAATTTGTAACAAGCAAGTAACGATAATAATAACAAGTATGCAGCAAGGTAGACCAATACTTTTGAGGTAAAGTACAGGCCAAAAACGTTCTCTTATGATAAGCAAAGCGTTCTTGAGGGTACATGGGAATTTCATCTAGTCACTTTCATCATGTTGGTTTGATTTGTGTTCGCTACTTTGATATTTTGATATGTGGATGGACTGGTGCTTAGGTGCTGTTCTTACTTGAACAAACCTCCTACTTATGATTAACCCTCCCGCAAGCATCCATAACTACGAGAAAAGTATTAAGAATAAATTCTAACCATAGCATTAAACTCTAGGATCCAATCGGTCCCTTATGGAATAGTGCATAAATTGGGGTTTAAGTTTCTGTCACTCTCGCAACCCACCATCGAATTACTACTCCACAATGCATTCCCTTAGGCCCAAATATGGTGAAGTGTCATGTAGTCGACGTTCACATGACACCACTAAGGGAATCACAACATACATACTATCAAAATATCGAACACATATCCAATTCACATGATTATTTGCAACATGATTTATCCCGTGACCTCAAGAACATAGGTAACTACTCACAAACAATAAACATACTCAAGATCAGAGGGGTATTAATATGCATAATAGATCTGAACATATAATCTTCCACCAAATAAACCATATAGTAATCAAATACAAGATGTAATCAACACTACTAGTCACCCCCTAGCAACAATCTGTAGTTCCGGTAACAAGATTGAATACAAGAGGATTTGAGATGAGATGGTGCTGGTGAAGATGTTGATGGAGATTGCCCTACCCAAGATGGAGAGTTGTTGGTGATGATGATGACGATAATTTCCCCCTTCGGGAGAGAAGTTCCCCCAGCAGAATCGCTCCACCGGAGGGCAAAAGTGCTCCTACCCAAGTTCTTCCTCGAGACAGCGGCGCTTCGTCCCGAAAGCCTCTCCTCTATTTTTTCTAGGTCAAAATGACTTATATATATATATCAAAAGACGCGCCCAGGTGGGTTGTGCCCACCTGGTGGCCCCACTCTGGTGTTTATTGGCTCCAGTATTTCTTAAATATTCCATAAACAATCCTCGTGGAGTTTCAGCTCATTTGGAGATGTGCAGAATAGGTGGCCTGATGTAGCTTTTTTCAGGTCCAGATTTCCAGCTGCCGGAATTCTCCCTCTTGGTGTGTACCTTGTAAATTATGAGAGAAAAGGCATTAGAATTACTCCAAAAATCATTATTATGGATAAAAACATTATAAATAACAGTAAGAAAACATGATGCAAAATGGACGTATCAATGACTCACACATCACATCATCATATCTCAAAACTATTACTGGGAATCAAGTTTATTTTGTCCAATGATCTTCCTGAAAGTTCTTATTATATCCTCCCACGATATCTATCACTTTGGGACTAATTTTCATACGTTTCTTTTAATAATCTCAACGAATTTAAGTGAAGATCATGGGCATAATATCTCTTTCTCTCAAATTAATTTAAGTGAAGCAAGAGAGAATTTCTTAAAAAAATTACAAACTATCAAATAAATCTAAGTGAAGCAAGGGAGCATTTCTTCAAAAATAACAAAGCAGACCGTGCTAAAAAAGATATAAGTGAAGCACTAGAGCAATTCCATAGCTCATAAAGATTTAAGTGAAGCATAGAGAGCAATTCCAACAAGGCATGGCATAATTTTGGCTCTCTCAAATAGGTGTGTCCAACAAGGATTCATGACTTAAAACAAAAAGCAAAACAAGCAAAGACTCATATCGTACAAGATGCTCCCAGCAAAACTCGTAATATGTGACGAATAAAAATATAGCTTCGAGTAAAATACCGATGGTCGCTACAAGAAAGAGGGGATGCCACCCGGGCATCCCCAAGCTTAGTTGCTTGCTTTTCTTTGGATAATAGCTTGGGATGCCATGGTAATCCCCAATCTTAGGCTCTTCTTAATCCTTATTCCTTCATCCATCGTAATATCACCCAAAACTTGAAAGCTTCAATCACACAAAACTCAACAAAACCTTCGTGAGATCCGTTAGTATAAGAAAACAAATCACTACTATAAGTATTGTTGCAAACCCATTCGTATTTTATTTTTGAATTATATCTATTGTATTCCAACTAAGGAAACCATAGAATCATCAAAACAAGCACACAACGCAAAGAAAACAGAATCTATCAAAAACAGAACAGTCTGAAGCAATATGGATATTTTGCATACTTCTGAAACTCCACAAATTCTGAAAAAATAGGATAACCTAAGCAATTTGTATATTAATCTTCTGCAGTAAGAATTGGTATTTTATGATGCTTCTGTTAAAAAGGAAAATTATTTTCGTGAGCGCAAAAGTTTCTGTTTTTCAGCATGATCAAATCAACTATCATCCAACATGATCCTAAAGGATTTGCTCTGCACAAACACTAATTAAAACACACACAAAAAACAGTCATAACAGTAGCATAATTGTGCAAACACTCAAGAACAGAAATAAAAAGACAAAAATAAATTTTGTTCATTGGTTTGCCTCCCAACAAGCACTATTGTTTTACGCCCCTAGCTAGGCATAATGCAAGGATCTAAATATTGTCATTTTTGTTTCTAGATCCATATGATGCCCTCATGATTGATTCATATGGTGGCCAAATTCTTGTTCTAGGTAAGTGTTCCATACCCTTCCTTAGTGGAAAATGAAATTTAATATTGCATTGTTTCATATCAATCACGACACCAATAGTACGTAAAAATGGTCTCCCAAGAATAATTGGACAAGACGGATTGCAATCAATATCAAGAACAATAAAATCTATGGACACATAATTCCAATTTGCAAGAATAAGAACATCATTAATTCTTCCCAAAGGCTTTTTAATAGTAGAATCCGCCAAGTGCAAATGTAAAGAACATTCTTCAATATTTGTAAGACCAAGCACATCACATAAAGATTTCGGAATTGTAGAAAGACTAGCACCCAAGTCACATAAAGCAAAACATTCATAATTTTCAATGTTGACTTTGATAATAGGTTCCCACTCATCATGTAATTTTCTAGGAATTGAAACTTCCAATTCCAATTTTTCTTCCAAAGCTTTCATCATAGCATCAACAATATGTTTAGTAAAAGCTTTAATTTATTCATAAGCATGGGGTGAATTTATCATGGATTGCAACAAAGAAATACAATCAATCAAAGAGCATCTGTAACAATTAAAGTCTTTGTAATCCAAAAGAGTGGGCACATCGGTAGTTAAAGTTTTGACCTCTTTAAACCCACTTTTATCAATTTTCTCAACAAGATTTTCACCCTCCGAATTATCGGTACATGTTCTCGCTAAAGTTGACTCTTCTTCGGTCCCTTTATTATTATCAATCTTAATTTTACTAAGAATCGATAGAAGAAACACCAATCATTTTAAGATCTTCATCACTTTTATGAAAGCAATCACTAGAAAACGCTTTTTCTAAAAATTCTCTTCTAGCTCTAAGCATAACGGTTCGTTTCTTACTTTCATCCATAGAAACATTGAGATCTTTAATTGATTCCTCAACCTTAGGCACAAAAATTTTCATCTTGAGATTTTCTACATCATGAGAAATTCTATCAACACTTCTAGACAAATCTCCAATCTTATTCAACTTTTCTTCCATTGTAGCATTGAGAACTTTTTGAGTGTTGATAAATTCTTTAATAATATTCTCGAGATCAGAGGTGTTCCTATTGTTATTATAAGAAGGATTACCATAGGAATTACCATAATTATTAGAGGAATTACTAGGAAAAGGCCTGGGATTAAAATTACCTCTATAAGCATTGTTATTGAAATGGTTTCGCAAGATAAAATTCACATCTATGGCATCACTATTTTGCTCAATCAAAGTAGACAAAGGCACATCATTAAAATCAATCGGAGCACTTTTATTAGCAACCAATTTCATAAGAGCATCAACTTTTTCACTCAAAGAAGAAATTTCTTCAACCGAATTAACTTTTTTACTAGAGGGAGCTCTTTTGGTATGCCATTGTGAATAATTTGCCATAATATTATCAAGAAATTTGGTGGCTTCACCCAAGTTAATTTCCATAAAAGTACCACCCGTGGCGGAATCTAAAAGATTACGAGAAACAAAATTCAGCCCAACATAAATTCTTTGTATGGTCATCCAAAGATTTAACCCATGAGTTGGGCAATTCCTTAGCATCAATTTCATCCTTCCCCAAGATTGTGCAACATGCTCATGTTCAAGTTGCTTGAAATTCATGATCTGGGTTCTAAGGGAAATAATTTTCATGGGTGGAAAATTCTTAGTAATAAAAGCATCCTTGCACTTATCCCAAGAATCAATACTATTGTGAGGCAAAGAAGAAAACCAATTTTTTGCATGATCTCGCAAAGTAAACGGAAATAATTTGAACTTCAGAACATCATTGTCCACATCTTTTTTATTTTGCATATCGCATAATTCCACGAATGTGTTAAGATGGGACGCGACATCTCATTAGGAATACCGGAGAATTGATCTTTCATAACGAGATTCAACAAAGCAATGTTAATATCACAAGACTCCGCACTAGTGGCGGGAGGAGCAATCAGAGTGCTAATAGAATCATTGTTGTTGGTATTGGAGAAATCATACAACTTGGTGTTCTGTTGAGTCATTGTAACTACACAACAAGATTGCACTCAAAAAACAGACCCGACAAGAAAATGGCGACCAAAAAAGAGGGCGAATAAAATGGCAAATTTTTGTGAAGTGGGGGAGAGGAAAACGAGAGGCAAATGGAAATTATTGTAAATTGCAAGGAGATGAGATTTGTGATTAGGAACCTGGTAGATGTTGATGATGTCTCCTCGGCAACGGTGCCAGAAATTGGCACGTGGTCGGGAGACTATCTTGACGTGATCCTCCCCGGCAACGACACCAGAAGTTACTTTTGATGTTTGCTTGAACTACGTCGGTATTTCCCCAAAGAGAAAGGGATGATGCAACACAACAACTGTAGGTATTTCCCTTAGTGATGAGACCAAGGTTATCGAACCAGTAGGAGAACCACGCAACACCACGTAAACAACTCCTGCACACAAAGAACAAGTACTTGCAACCCGACGTAAGAGAGGGGTTGTCAATCCCTCAAGGGTAAAAAGGTAGATGAAATTGAAGTAGATTGGATAAATAGATCTCGTGGGAACGTGAGATAAAAATAAATAAGAATAAATTGCAGCAAGGTATTTTTGTATTTTTGGTTTAATATTTCTGAAAATAAAAGCAAATAAAAATAGATCGCAAAGGCAAATATATTAAATAAGAGACCCGAGGGCCGTAGATTTCACTAGTGGCTTCTCTCGAGAAAAATAGCAAACGGTGGGTAAACGAATTACTGTTGGGCAATTGATAAAACTTCAAATAATCATGACGATATCCAGGCAATGATCATTATATAGGCATCACGTCCAAGATTAGTAGACCGACTCTTGCCTACATGTACTACTATTACTCCACACATCGACTGTATTAAGTTCATGGAGAAACGGAGTAATGCAATAAGAACGATGACATGATGTAGACAAGATCTATTTATGTATAAATAGACCCCATCTTGTTATCCTCAATAGCAACGATACATATGTGTTGGTTCCCCTTCTATCACTAGGATCAAGCTCCATAAGATCAAACCCATCACAAAGGACCTCTTCCCATTGCAAGATAAATGGATCACGTTGGCCAAACAAAACCCAAATATTGGAGAAGAAATACAAGGCTATAAGAAGTCATGCATATAAGAGAACAAAGAAGACTCAAATAACTTTCATGGATAAAAAGATAGATCTGATCATAAACTCAAAGTTCATCGGATCCCAACAAACACACCGCAAAAATAGAGTTACATCATATGGATCTCCAAGAGACCATTGTATTGAGAATCAAAAGAGAGAGAGAGAGAGGAAGCAATCCAGCTACTAACTACGGACCCGTAGGTCTACAAAAGACTACTCACGCATCATCGGAGAGGCATTAATGGGCAGGATGAAATCCTTCGTGATGGTGTCTAGATTGGATCTGGTGGTTCTGGAACTTGCGGCGGCTGGAATTGATTTTCATCGACTCCTCTAATGTTCTGAAATATTGGGGTATTTATAGAGCAAAGAGGCGATGCGGGAGGCCACCGTGGTGGGCACAACCCACCAGGGCGCGCCTGGGCCTCCAGGCGCGCCCTAGTGTCTTGGGCTCACCTCGGGCTCCCTTTTTGGTTCTTCTTTGGCCCACTGGATATTTTCTGGTCCAAACAAACTCCAGAAAAAGTTTCGGTGCATTTGGACTCTATTTGGTATCGATTTCTGGCGATGTAAAAAACATGCAAAAAACATCAACTGACACTTGGCATTATGTCAATAGGTTAGTACCAAAAGATGATATAAAATGACTATAAAATGATTGTAAAACATCCAAGAATGATAATATAACAGCATGGAACAATAAAAAATTATAGATACGTTGGAGACGTATCACCCTCCAATTCATACCCCCGTATATTATTGTGAGGATTACACGCATGAGAGTTGGCGCTCACCATGGGGCAGGCGTCTAGCGACTCCCGGCGTAGTTGCAATATTTCCACCTTCACCATGGTTTCCGGCGGTGGTTTGACTCTCGATGGTGAGATTCGTTTTGGCGCCCTCAGCTTCATCGCTGATGGTTCAACGTGGCATCAAGAGGCCCCGTTGGATGTTGAGGCACTGCCCGTTAGCGGTGAAGTGCACTTCTACGTGAGTACCTTCGGTGTTCTTCGGCAGCCGTCAATCCCGTACTAGTTGGCACCTCTACGCTCCATTGGCCACCATTGCAAGCGTTCTGGACGCTTGTGGCTCCAGTGGTGGATCAGATATGCGGTGGCCCTTCATTTCAAGGACACCAAAGTCGCGGTGATTGATCCTGATGAGCCTGTCCTCGACTAGTTTGCCTCCCTGCATGGGGACTCAGATGATGGATCCAAGTACGAGAGCAGCAACCCCGCTGCACAGGTGCTGATGGCTGCTTCTTGGCACAGTCCCTTGGGTATACCCATGGCGGCACGGGAGTTGATGGTCCATCGCGAGTCGACATTGATGACGACAACAACCGTCACACCAACGAGTACTACCCCGAGCATCTCACTCACCATCAGAGGTTAAAGTTGCAGGGACGGAACGAGCAGACCGTCCGGACACCCATCGTTGGGATGAATCCCGAGGCTCAGGACTTGGAGGCCGCATGTCAAGCCAATTTGGTTGAGCGCACTCGTCTAGAGGAGCTCCAGAAGTCACTCCAGGATCAAGTGTGCCAAGAACAGCAGCCCAGTTCCAGCCGATGGTAGCGGCGATTGTTCCCGAATAATCAACAACTAAATTATCAGGTATTTCGCACCCCTGTTCAGAATTTGGCTGCAACTACTCAGATAGTAGATTCCATCCAGCCATCACCACCAAAGGCAGGAGAAGGCATCAGGCAGATTCGAGCTTTGCTTAAGCTAGCCGAAGAGAAGAATTCAGCCGTTTCCCAATCGAGCAACAGAATTCACAGTAGATATGTTTGGGCAGACACCATCCAATCGGCTCATAGTTTTGTTGCTCCGAGAAGAAGCAGGCAGTCGCCTTTGTGGTGAGACGATCATGACCGCCACCGAGATCGGTACTCGGAGCAAGGTCATGAACAAGTCATGCCCCCGTGACGCCATGATGATTACGTCCGCATGTCGATGCCCCTCCACGGGATGGCCCATATGCGCCTCGGCCGTATGATGGCATGCGTCCATATGGCGATGACCGATTGATCAGTCCTCCTCGCCGCGGTGATGGCTATCGCTAGAGAGAACCAGTCGACCACCACGACTTATAGTTCAATGCAAGATTTGTTCTCGTTCATAACCTGGTGGACAGAGGTAGGGCCCATAGAGAGAATCTGGACAGGGATCATCGGAGTGGAAGCAGTGCTTTTGTTTCAGGTCCCGAGTGTCTCAACAGAGCTATCAAAGCCGCAAAGATTCCCCCAAACTTTCAGGCTTGCTGCGGGTATTAGCAAGTTCACTGGTGAATTCAAGCCCGAGACATGGCTTGAAGATTATCGAGTGGTTGTCCAGATTGGAGGCGGGAATGACTATGTCGCTATGAAGCATTTACCATTGATGTTAGAGGGTTCAGAATGACCCTGGCTTAACCAATTCCCCCCGGCAAGCATCTATTGCTGATTTGGCATGAGTGTTCATCAAAACATTCGAGGGACATTCAAGCGGCCTATCGGACTGACCGAATTGCAACACTGCATTCAGAAACCGAATGAAACATTGAGAGAGTACATTCAGTGTTGGTCCACTCTACATCATGTGGTAGATGATATGTCTCCGTCGTATCTACTTTTTCTCTTATTTTGGACTCTAATTTGCATGATTTGAATGAAATTAACCCCAGATTGACGTTGTTTTCAGCAGAACTACCATGGTGTTGTTTTGTGAAGAAATAAAAATTCTCAGAATGGAACAAAACTGTGGGAGGATTTTTTATACAATAAATGAGATTTTCTGAAGCCAAGAACCACCAGAGGAGGGAACCTGGGTGGGCACAACCCACCAGGGCGTGCCTGCCCCCCAGGCGCACCCAGGTGGGTTGTCCTCACCTGGTGGCCTCGCAGACCCTGAAACCGATGCTATAAATCACATATTTCCAGAAAAAACAGGGAGAAAGAATTATCGCGTTCCACGAGACAGAGTCGTGATACGTCTCCAACGTATCTATAATTTTTGATTACTCCATGCTATTAGATATTCTGTTTTGTATGTTTAATGGGCTTATTTATACACTTTTATATTATTTTTGGGACTAACCTATTAACTGGAGGCCCAACCCAAATTGCTGTTTTTTCCCTATTTCAGTGTTTCGCAGAAAAGGAATATCAAACGGAGTCCAAACGGAATGAAACCTTCGGGAGAGTTATTTTTGGAACAAACGTGATCTAGAGGACTTGGAGTGGACGTCAAGAGATCACCGAGGAGGCCACAAGGCAGAGGGGCGCGCTTACCCCCCTGGGCGGGCCCTCCACCCTCATGGGCCCCTCGTGGCTCCAGCAACCTACTTCTTCCTCCTATATATACCTACGTACCCCCAAACCATCGAGGAGCACAACAAAAACCTAATTCCACCGCCGCAACATTCTGTACCCATGAGATCCCATCTTGGGGCCTTTTTCGGCGCTGCGCTGGAGGGGCATTGATCACGGAGGGCTTCTACATCAACACCATAGCCTCTCCGATGATGTGTGAGTAGATTACCTTAGACCTTCGGGTCCATAGTTATTAGCTAGATGGCTTCTTCTCTCTCTTTGGATCTCAATACAAAGTTCTCCTTGTTTCTCTTGGAGATCTGTTCGATGTAATCTTCTTTTGCGGTGTCTTTGTTGAGATCCGATGAATTGTGGGTTTATGATCAAGGTTATCTATGAACAATATTTGAATCTTCTCTGAGTTCTTTTATGTATGATTGGTTATCTTTGCAAGTCTCTTCGAATTATTAGTTTGGTTTGGCCTACTGGATTGATCATTCTTGCAATGGGAGAAGTGCTTAGCTTTGGGTTCAATCTTGCGGTGCTCGATCCCAGTGACAGTAGGGAAAACGACAAGTATTGTATTGTTGCAATCGAGGATGAAAAGATGGGGTTTATATCATATTGCATGAGTTTATCCCTCTACATCATGTCATCTTGCTTAAAGCGTTACTCCGTTCTTATGAACTTAATACTCTAGATGCATGCTGGATAGCGGTCGATGTGTGGAGTAATAGTAGTAGATGCAGGCAGGAGTCGGTCTACTTGTCACGGGTGTGATGCCTATATACATGATCATACCTAGATATTCTCATAACTATGCTCAATTCTATCAATTGCTCGACAGTAATTTGTTTACCCACTGTAATACTTATGCTATCTTCAGAGAAGCCACTAGTGAAACCTATGGCCCCCGGGTCTATTTTCCATCATATTAATCTCCTGTCAACAAGCTATTTTTATCTTTGTTTATCTTGCAATCTTTACTTTTAATATTTATAATAAAAATACCAAAAATAATATCTTATCTTCTCTATCAGATCTCACTTTTGCAAGTGGCCGTGAAGGGATTGACAACCCCTTTATCGCGTTGGTTGCAAGGTTCTTATTTGTTTGTGTAGGTACAAGGGACTTGAGCGTGGCCTCCTACTGAATTGATACCTTGGTTCTAAAAAACTAAGGGAAATAAGCGCTACTTTGCTGCATCACCCTTTCCTCTTCAAGGGAAAACCAACGCAGTGCTCAAGAGGTAGCTAGAAGGATTTCTGGCGCCGTTGCCGGGGAGTCTACGCACAAGTCAAGACATACCAAGTATCCATCACAAATTCTTATCCCTCGCATTACATTATTTGCCATTTGCCTCTCATTTTCTTCTCCCCCACTTCACCCTTGCCGTTTTATTCGCCCTCTTTTCCGCTCGACCTTCTTTTGCCATGTCTAAATCAAAAAGGGTTAGGGATTCTCTCCCGGGTTTTAGTACCTTGGATAATCCCTATGTCCTCTCTAAGCTCATAAACAATGATGCTATAGAAAGACCTACCGGGGTCATCAATGAGAGTCTGAATAATTTTGATGAAGATGATTCCGGAATATTTCGTTATTTACTTGATTAGTCTTTGAAAGATGCTTGGGATAGGTTACTAAGAATCTGGGCTAGCTATGTACCCCAATATCAAATTGAAATATACTTAAAAAACTTTTATGTTGCCTTACCCTCATCATTTAAGCATGTCTTAGACTCTATTTTTGAAGAAGGTTTTCTTGAAGGGGATGCCATAGATACCTATGAAAAGATGAAAACCATATTTGGGCACCCCATGAATGAGAAGGTCGATTCTACCTCTCTTTTGCTCTCTTATCAAAACGAAACTATCAAAGAGATTAAGGCTAGCTTAGATGCAAATTTTCGTAACGTGCTTAATCTTTCTTCCACCATTAATGGCCATGAGCTCTATCAAAATAGAAAGATTAATGCTATAGATAATAAGTTTTCCCTTTTCTTCCCTAATACCAAAGATGGCAATACCTAGATCTATCCTTGCCTTTATGCCTAGCTAGGGGCGTTAAAACGATAGCGCTTGTTGGGAGGCAACCCAATTTTATTTTAGTTTTTTGCTTTTTGGTTCTGTTTAGGAATAAATAATCCATCTAGCCTATGTTTAGATGTGGTTTTGTGTTTTAATTAGTGTTTGTGCCAAGTAAAACCTATAGGATCTTCTTGGATGATAGTATTTGATCTTGCTGAAAATTCCAGAAACTTTCTGTTCACGACAACAATTGTTAAAAATCACCAGGACGTCATAAAATACCAATTCCAATTGCACTATATCAATAAACAAATTATCGAGGTCTTCTTATTTTGGTAGAATTGTTGGAGTTCCAGAAGTTTGCGTTAGTTACAGATTACTACAGATTGTTCTGTTTTTGACAGATTCTGTTTTCCGTGTGTTGTTTGCTTATTTTAATGAATCTATGGTTAGTAAAAGAGTTTATAAACCATAGAGAAGTTGGAATACAGTAGGTTTAACACTCATATAAATAAAGAATGAGTTCGTTATAGTACCTTGAAGTGGTGTTTTGTTTTCTTTCGCTAACGGAGCTCACGAGATTTTCTGTTAAGTTTTGTGTTGTGAAGTTTTCAAGTTTTGGGTAAAGATTTGATGGATTATGGAACAAGGAGTGGCAAGAGCCTAAGCTTGGTGATGCCCAAGGCACCCCAAGGTAAAACCTAAGGAAAACCCAAAAGCCTAAGCATGGGGATGCCCCGGAAGGCATCCCCTCTTTTGTCTTCGTACATCGGTAACTTTACTTGGAGCTATATTTTTATTCACCATATGATATATTTTTTGCTTGGAGCGTCTTGTATGATTTGAGTCTTTGTTTTTTTAGTTCATTACAATCATTCTTGCTGTACACACCTTTTGAGAGCGACACCACATTATTCGGAATTTGTTAGAGTACTCTATGTGCTTCACTTATATCTTTTGAGCTAAACAATTTTGCTCTAGTGCTTCACTTCTATCTTTTAGAGCACGGTGGTGGTTATATCTTATAGAAATAATTGATCTCTCATGCTTCACTTATATTATTTTGAGTGTCCTTAGAATATCATGGTAATTTGCTTTGGTTAGAAAATTAGTCCTAATATGATAAGCATCCAAGATAAAAACTATAAAGTGCATTGAATACTAAGAGAAGTTTGATACTTGATAATTGTTTTGAAATATGAATATGGTGATATTAAAGTCATGCTAGTTGAGTAGTTGTGAATTCGAGAAATAGTTGTTCTAAAGTTTGTGATTCCCGTAGCATGCACGTATGGTGAACCGTTATGTGATGAAGTCGGAGCATGATTTATTTATTGATTATCTTCCTTATGGGTGGCGATCGGGGACGAGCGATGGTCTTTTCCTACCAATCTATCCCCCAAGGAGCATGCTCGTAGTACTTCATTTCGATAACTAATAGATTTTTGCAATAAGTATGTGAGTTCTTTATGACTATTGTTGAGTCCATGGATTATACGCACTCTCATCCTTCCACCATTGCTAGCCTCTCTAATACCGCGCACCTCTTCGCCGGTATCATATACCCACCATATACCTTCCTTAAAACATCCACCATACCTACCTATTATGGCATTTCCATAGTCATTCCAAGATATATTGCCATGCAACTTACCACCGTTCCATTTATTATGACACGCTTCATCATTGTCATATTACTTTGCATGATCATGCAGTTGACATTGTATTTGTGGCAAAGCCACCTTCATAATTCTTTCATACATGTCACTCTTGATTCATTGCATATCCTGGTACACCGTCGGAGGCATTCACATAGAGTCATAATTTGTTCTAAGTATTGTGTTGTAATTCTTGAGTTGTAAGTAATAAAAGTGTGATGATCATCATTATTAGATCATAGTCCCATGTGAGGTAAGGATGATGTAGACTATGATTCCCCCACAAGTCGGGTTGAGATTCCGGACTAAAAAAACAGGCCATGAAAAAGAAGAGAGAAGGCCCAATAAAAAAATGAGAGAAACAGAGAGAAGGGACAATGTTACTATCCTTTTTCCACACTTGTGCTTCAAAGTAGCACCATGATCTTCATGATAGAGAGTCTCCTATGTTGTCATTTTCATATACTAGTGGGAATTTTACATTATAGTATTTGTCTTGTATATTCCAATGATGGGCTTCCTCAAAAATGCCCTAGGTCTTCGTGAGCAAGCGAGTTGGATGCACACCCACTTAGTTTCTTTTGTTGAGCTTTCATACACCTATAGCACTAGTGCATCCGTTACATGGCAATCCCTACTCACTCACATTGATATCTATTGATGGGCATCTCCATAGCCCGTTGATACACCTAGTTGATGTGTGTCACGCCCAATATGCGACCCTATCCTAAAGGAACTCGAAGGTCCCACCAAGGATAGAAGCGCATATTGGAGACGCTTTTGCAAGGTGGATATCATTACATCGTACCATTACATAATAGTTGGGGATACATACAAGAGGCATACAATGCCACATGAATACAACAACATCATACATAAGAGCAACATCCGACTACGGATGAAACACAAACAGAAACTCAAATGACATCCACCCTGCTAGCCCAGGCTGCCGACCAGGATCTTATCCCCTGAACGACGAAGCAGAAGAAGAACTCAAAACAAGCAAGCATCGCTCTCGCGTCATGATCATCGCATAACCTGTACCTGCAACTATTGTTGTAGTAAACTGTGAGCCACGAGGACTCAGCAATCCCATTACCATGGGTATCAAGACTAGCAAAGCTTAACTGGGTATGGAAAGGATAAGTGGTGAGGTTTCGGCAGCGACTAAGCATATATGGTGGCTAACATACGCAAATAAGAGCGAGAAGAGAAGCAACGCAACGGTCGAGAAGCTAGAAGTGATCAAGAAGGGATCCTGAAACTACTTACGTTCATACATAACCCAAACCGTGTTCACCTCCCGGACTCCGCCGAGAAGAGACCATCGCGGCTACACACGTGGTTGATGAATTTTAAATCAAATCTGGTGTCAAGTTCTCTACAATCGGACATTAACAAATTCCCATCTGCCACATTTCCGCGGGCACGGCTTTCGAAAGTTTATACCCTGCAGGGGTGTCCCAACTTAGCCCATTATAAGATCTCACAACCAACGAAGGATATTCCTTCTCCCGGGAAGACCCGGTTAGTCTCGGAATCCCGGTTACAAGACATTTCGACAATGGTAAAACAAGACTAGCAAGACCACCCGAATATGCCGATAAATCCTGATAGGAGCTGCACATATCTCGTTCTCAGGGCACAACGGATGAGCAATCCGTACAACTAAAACCAGACCTCAAGTTTCCCCGATGGGGCGCTGCAAAGGGCTCTAGTTTGGACCAACACTCAGAGGAGCACTGGCTCGGGGGGATTAAAATAAAGATGACCCTTGAGTCTGCAGAACCCAAGGGTAAAAGGCTTAGGTGGCAAATGTTAAAACCAAGGTTGGGCCTTGCTGGAGCAGTTTTATTCAAAGCGAACTGTCAAGGGAGTCCCATACACCCAGCCGCGTAAGGAACGCAAAATCAAGGAACATAACACCGGTATGACGGAAACTAAGGTGGCAAGAGTGGAACAAAACACCAGGCATAAGGCCGAGCCTTCCACCCTTTACCAAGTATATAGATGCATTAATTAAATAAGAGATATTCTGATATCCCAACATAATCTTGTCCATCATGGAGCAATCTTCGACTTTACCTGCTGCTAACAATGCTATAAGAGGGGCTGAGCAAAGCGGTAACATATCCAATCAACAGTTTGCTAGGAAGGATGAAAAAAAGGTTATAGGCTGGCATGGCAGTTTGGGATGCTTGGTAAACAAGTGATAGGTAGCGCAGCATAGCGATAGAACAAAGCAACTAGCATAGCAATGATAGTAGTGAGATCCAGGATAACAATCATCTTGCCTGAAATCCCGCTAGGAAGAAGAACGAGTCCATGAAGAAGATGAACGGGCGAAGATGAACCAAGCGTAGTCGAACGAATCCTCACGATCGCAACAAAACAGGAACTATCGAGAAGAAGCACAACTGGAAAGAAGCAAACAACATGGTAAACACACAACACCTAAACATGACAAGATGCTCAACCAAGCATGATGCATGACAAAGGCTATATGATGCTACTCATGGCAAGATATGATGCATACAAGAGCAACACATCAAAGCAAGTTTAAATGAGGCCGGAAACAACATATAACAAATCCAGTAAGTCCTCATATGCAAATTTCAAAATTGGTCCAGATATGAATGAACCTTATGTTCAAGTTGTTAAAAAGCAAGTTAAAATTCACAAAGAAGATCTACATGAAATTCTAGTCAAGTTACATATAAAGTTCATTTAGTTCGGAGCTACGGCCTAGAGGATATGAGCGAAATAAGTCAAACATGGCATTGATGCAAAACGCATTCAAACATCAAGCAAACACTCTCAAAACATGTATGCAACATGATAAGATTAAACTACATGCAAGTCTAAGCAAGTTTCATATAGAGCATGCTCAAAACGGAGCAACGGTGGAACACATACACTCCAAACAAGTTATAACAACAATCTGCCCAAAACAGCAAGTAGGCACTTTGCAAACATCAAAACAACATGCTACAGTAATCTTATGAGCACAAGCTTGACATGCACTTCATGTACAGATAACTTACCTCGAATATGATTAAAAGTTCAGGTTCATACGCATCAAGATTAAACCAATATAATAAGTGCAAAATGCAACTTTGTAACACATCAGCATATGCATGAGCAAAGTTAATATGATGACAACTTGACAGCAAGAACGAGACAAGCTACAACAAGTAAACATAGCAACCAAGGTAATGACATCAAAGTACACATAACAAAGAGAAAATAACATCATGGCATCATAAACACAAGGCTCATGGATTAGTGGGAACCAACATGACAAGATTGAAAGTTGAAACAGTTTCAGCAAGTGTAAAACAGCAACATTATGATGGCATATTTGCAAGCATTAAACAGAGTCATACGATCTCCAAAATTAGAAATGGTTGCATGTGAGCAAATTACTCATAGCGTACTAAAAATCATGTAATTGGAGCATCTCCATAAGAGGCATAGAATAATTACTATCAAGCTCACAACAATGCATCATGGAGTTAACAGGAATCTAGAACATTATATAAGCATGTTCATGGCTATGAAAACATCTGCTACAGGAGATAGATAGGGCATCAAGATGCATGGGATGATAGAGCATAGCATAAATAACAAAACATCCCAACTAAGCATCTCCATATATGCATGGATTAATTGGTAGAATCAAGAAAAAAAGGGAACATGATATAGCAGTTTCAGCATTGACAGAACATTAACAGCAAGTAGCCTACTTCACAAGCTTGATGCACTCACTACAGGGAATATAAAAATACATGGATTGCACCACTATAAAGATGGCATAAATATTCTCCTAAAACATGTAGGCATCATGCTCATAGGGTGCACACACAAAACGCAACAAAAATGACAAATCAGAAAGTTACAACAGTTTTCAGAAGTTAATAGCAACATGCACTTTTGCAACAGAGATTAATATGTCAAGATGGACCCTAACATGAATGCAAAGCACACAAAGATGTAGAGCATGAAGAGCAGAACATGTGCATATCAAGATCATCATCATAGCATCAACAGGGACAAAGTTGTGGCACTCACAAGATGCACAAATGATGTTGACAACCATCAGATTCCAGCAGTTCATATCACATAGCAGTTTCACAACGAAGATTTGGGCATCAAGATGGACTCAAACAAGTATGCCACAATGGAACTAATTGAAGAGCACTCTGAGATGAACATTTCGATATATTATACAGGCAAAATGGAGCTACGAGCAGCATGTTATGGCATCACTTGTGCATGATGTCAAAATCCTGGGGACTTGGGCGTTTTTTACCTCCACGAAAGTCAACGCGGGATGGAGGCGTACGGGACAAGGAGATCTAGGGAGGTGGAGGCGTTTGGTTGGCCGACTTGGTGGATCTGGTCCACCCTGGCCGGATCCGGTGTACTCCGGCGATGGGTGGCGATTCCGGTGATGGGCGGAGCTCCGACGAGGCGGTGGACGGTGCCAGCAACTAGGGAGAGGCGCGGGGTCAGCGAGGAGGAGGTGAACGGAGCCTCTGGTGAGGGCCTCCATGGGAGGCAAGTTCGCGGGCTCTCCGGCTAGTAGCTCCGGCTGGGTGAGCTCGTGTGGGACGGCGGCAGCGCAGGGCCTGCGCGTCGTGGCAGTGGTGACGCCGGACGGGCGGCGGCGAGCGGAGGCGAGGCGCGGGAGGAGGGCGGCGCGCCGGCGGGGAGGAATTGGGCGATGCTGGCGGGAGGCGGCAGCGGAGTCCGCGACGCTCGAAGGTAGCGGCTGCGGGCCCGGCGTGGCCCGGTTCGGTCCATGGAGGGCCGGATCTGGGCCCTGGGCGGCTGGCGGCGATGTGGGCGCGGGGAGGACACGTGGTAGGCCGCAGTATGTCGGGCGGGGCGGCGGCGATGATGTGGTGACCTCCTATTGGCCGAAGTGATGTGGCAGTGGTCGTGTCCGGCGCCCGGCGGACACGTCCGGCGGCGCGGAGGAGCGGAGCTAGGGTTTACCTGCGTTTTGGCCGGGGAGGCACACACATATATAGGTAGAGGGAGCTTGGAGTGTCCAAATGAGGTGTGGTTTTCGCCCACACGATCGTAATCGAACGGCGGAGAGCATGGATGGAAGTTAGATGGGCTAGGTGGGATGTGTGAAGAGGTGCTGGGCTGCAAGAGAAAAGGGGGTTTCGGTTAACTCGGTTAACCGTTGGGGCATCAAACGACCTCCAAATGGAACAAAATTTGATGGACGGTCTCCGGTGATATACCAAGGCCACTCGGCAAATCTCGGCCCACTCTGGGAATGTTTTTGGGCGGCTCACAAAACAAGAACTGGGAGGTGCGCGGGCGCGTGCGAGTGTGTCTGGGCTCAGAACGAACAACAGAGAGAACGGGTGGAACTCGAACGGATGCAAGTTTTGAAAAAACATGCAGATGAAATGCAGAGGATGGCATGGCAAAATGCAACATGCAAGCAAATGACATGGCAACAACAACGAAATACTGGAGGACACCTGGCGCATCGGATCTGGGGTGTTACAACTCTCCTCCACTAACAAGAGATCTCGTCCCGAGATCTTAGGAACGAGACGGAAGAGAAAGAGGAAGAGGTGAAGTAAGAACACAAGAGAAAAGATGAACAAAATCGAGAGCACTCGGTAGAAAAGAGGAATGACGAATATGACGAGAATCAAAAACTCAATGAAATAAGATAGACTCTGAAACCACTCTGGTTAGAATAAGATAGGAAAGGAATAAGAATGAAAGTAATGGAAGGAATGGATACATGAACTTCACAAGATGGAATGACACTTGACGAGATGAACAACGCAATGCCTCCGGAAGAATTGAAATAGTGGAATGGAAAGAACTTAGAAGGAAGGATTTAACGAAGTTGTTGAGAAAATCGACAACGAGAGAATAAGCTTGTTGTGGACTTATCAAAACATCTCAAAACTTGAGCTGAAACTCTGCCACACGCAAATGCATGAATAGCTGAGAAGAACAAAGAAATGCAAAACTCCACTTCAGAAGAAAATGAAGAATTATTTGCACTTAGAGACGCGAGAAGAAAAGATACTTGGACTCCTCCAACAAGAATCTTGATGAACACTTGAAGAATGGATTAAATCATGAAGAACCACCATGAAGGACTCCGGTGACAAAAGGATGATGAGATAGAATGAAGGGTGAAAGAATAAGATGAGCCTTGCAGTGATTTAGATGGAGGTTCCGACGAAATGGCTGAGGAATTTTGAACTCCGGAAAAGAAAAGATGAAAACACTTCGAACCGAGTGATTATTCATCATGAACAAACTCCGAAGGAAGGGATTACTCATTTGGATGAAATAAGAATAAGATTTATTGTATGCTTATCCTTCATCAAATTTAATTGATGATAACCAAATTTTGCATACTACTTATTCTTGTTGAAAAGGATTAAGGGGGGTATAGCACAAAACTTGAGAAAGTCTTCATGAACCACCGGTAGGATTGGAAAGAACGAATGAATTAATATGATAACAAAGGAAAAAGAATCTGAAAGAACCACCATAATAATTCGAAAATGACTGACGAAAGAGAATGAATCACCGGGAAGAATTTGAAGAACAAATATGCTTGAGGGGATTTAGATGCAAAAGAACGAATAGATAACGAGCTGATTAAAAAAACACTTGAACGAAGCGCCGGGATAATTGGAGAACAGCAGCTGGAATGTGAGGACGAAGAATTCTACTGGAACGATGGCCTCTGGTGAAAAGAAACGGGAAAACAACTCCTAACATACTCCGGATGGGTAAGAAAACAATATCTGACAAATGAAATAATTCGAGAGGGTAGCATGAAACTAGAACCGCGAGTCTTCGAGAGAATGGGAAATATTTAGAGGAAAACTCTTCTTCTATCTTGAAATGACGACGAGGAACACCACCAAAATTGTTGAGACACTCAGGAAGAATGGAAAGAGGAAAAGTTGAACCAAAGATGAAAAAAGAATTTGAAAGCGGTCTTGGTGAAGGCATGTGGCAGATGGAATTCATTTTTACATAAAACTCCGCAAAGAATTTGAGAATAGCTCCGGAATAGTTAGAAGAGTCAGGTAAGATCTTGGGAAAAGACCTGTGGGTTAGGGCCCACTAAAAGAAAACACCGTTGAAAAGGATTGTTGAGATAGATGATGCACTGGAATGATTGAAATATTTGAATGAGGTGACAACCTCGAATTAATTGGAACACAGATGAATCTCCTGAGATGTCTTCCGAACTCCAGAATAGTTAAATGGCGAGAAGCGAACGAGCAAGAGGAAACATATGATCCAAGGAAAAGAATATGATCAACCCAAAAAACATGAATTGAATCTACCGGAAAGAAAAAGAGATGGAGAATGTCAATCGAGACGAGAATTCACGGGTTGAAATAATTTATGAAAGACTGAAGGGGCTCCGCACGAATGAAATTGATGGTCGAAAGAGACTCAGACTCCAGGAAGAAAAAGGGTGGGAGGGAAGGAAAAACAAAGGCACCTGGAAGGGAGAACCGACGAATATCTTGAAGAGAAAACACCAATTGAAAGAAAGCAAAGGCTTCGCACGAGTAGGATGGATATCAATTACGGACTCCAGCTCCGAGAAGAAAAGGGGTGGGCGGGTGAAAAAAAACTGAGGATTGAACTTGGCAAAGATGAAGAGGCTCGAGTCAACTTGACGAGAAATGCACCGGATAAAAAGAGCTGAGAACCAACGAACGAAAAACTAACCGCATGATCCTAAAGAAAGTTTGAAGGGGAAGAGGAGTAATTCAAAACACCTACATCAAGATTCCTCACCAGAGCGATGAAGGGGCTGTGGAGTAAAAAGAATTCCTACTCTGTGATATAACGAGACTCAGAAATAGTTTTCTTCTAGACTCGACAACGACCAACTACGATCAATCAAGGGGGCTCCTATGGTCGGTCGAGGCTCTAATACCAACTTGTCACGCCCAATATGCGACCCTATCCTAAAGGAACTCGAAGGTCCCACCAAGGATAGAAGCGCATATTGGAGACGCTTTTGCAAGGTGGATATCATTACATCGTACCATTACATAATAGTTGGGGAAACATACAAGAGTCATACAATGCCACATGAATACAACAACACCATACATAAGAGCAACATCCGACTACAGATGAAACACAAACAGAAACTCAACTGACATCCACCCTGCTAGCCCAGGCTGCCGACCAGGAGCCTATCCCCTGAACGACGAAGCAAAAGAAGAACTCAAAACAAGCAAGTATTGCTCTCGCATCATGATCATCGCATAACCTATACCTGCAACTGTTGTTGTAGTAAACGGTGAGCCATGAGGACTCGGCAATCCCATTACCATGGGTATCAAGATTAACAAAGCTTAACTGGGTATGGAAAGGATAAGTGGTGAGGTTGCGGCAGCGACTAAGCATATATGGTGGCTAGCATACGCAAATAAGAGCGAGAAGAGAAGCAACGCAACGGTCGAGAAGCTAGAAGTGATCAAGAAGGGATCCTGAAACTACTTACGTTCATACATAACCCAAACCGTGTTCACCTCCCGGACTCCCTCGAGAAGAGACCATCACGGCTACACTCGCGGTTGATGCATTTTAAATCGAATCTGGTGTCAAGTTCTCTACAACCGGACATTAACAAATTCCCATCTGCCACATAACCATGGGCACGACTTTCAAAAGTTTATACCCTGCAGGGGTGTCCCAACTTAGCCCATTATAAGCTCCCACGACCAACAAAGGATATTCCTTCTCCCGGGAAGACCCGATCAATCTCAGAATCCCGGTTACAAGACATTTCGACAATGGTAAAACAAGACCAGCAAGACCACCCGACTGTGCCGAGAAATCACGATAGGAGCTGCACATATCTCGTTCTCAGGGCACAACGGATGAGCAATCCGTACAATTAAAACCAGACCTTAAGTTTCCCCGAGGGAGCGCTGCAAAGGGCTCTAGTTGGACCAACACCCAGAGGAGCACTCAGTAGACCTGCACAGCCATGGCATCCGTTTTGCCTTATCCAATGAAGGTAACCAGCTGTTGTCTCTTTTGTTGGCTGATGCCATACCTCGTCAGCATCTTAATATGTCAATCTTCAATGCTCTCCACCCATATATTGCCACTATGGGCCCGTGGCGTCAGTCTTATGGGATCAGGCCTGAACCTATACATGTGGAGATTCAGGTTTCTGTTCGTAACAATGCTCTGCACTTCAGCCAGTTAACCCAGCCCATGCCTTCAGAACACATCAACTTTGCCCTACTATCTGGCTTTGATGAAGTGTCTGCGATTACTGAGGGCCCCCTTGCTGCTTACTGCTACGCCCTCTCAGGTGGATATTTCCATTAATGCCTCCATCGATGCTGCTGACCTGGAAATTCCGGCTCCTAGGAGCCCTGCACTCTCTGAAACTGATCTGCCTACTGTCCAACTTCTACAGTCTAAAGTGTCTGAAGTTTCTGCACTTGGCTCTGATGATATAAGTGCCTCTGCTCTCGCGGTGGCCGCAATTGAATCGGTGCCAACAACTGAAGCATCTGACGCTATGCTTCGCGGCCTTCAAACCGTGCTCCCACCACAGGGCACCCAGGCACAGCCCTCTGAGTCTTCTACTGATGCAACACGGGCTGGCCGCAAAGGGAAAGCTGTTGCACCACTCAGTTCTGCACCCCTCCGTCGCAGTACCATGCAAAATAAATATGATGGATTTCGTGTCAACCTCATCCAGGATTCTCGTCCTCCTAAATCCAAGGTGAAGCCCAGAGTTACCCCCTCTGCTGTGACTGAAGTAGCCCACTCCTCCAGGCTCCAGCATGAGGATCAAACTGCTGCAATTCCTCCTCCCACTGCCATTTCCACCATGCAGCAAATTGGAGTTCAGCTTTGCACTATCCCTGCGGAGGAGCTCACTGATGACGCGCTCAATGGGACCACTGCAGACTCGGCTTCGCCCTCCGCCTAAGTTTTTATCTTATCTTTACGCGCTTTATGTCACTTTTGCATAATTGGAACATGTTATGTTGGAACGTTCGTGGCCTAAACTCTCCTAAATGGATTTTTGCACTAGCTAATGCGATCAGCTCTTCGGGCTGCTCGATCATCTGCTTGCAAGAATCCAAGATGCAAGACTTTAATGCAACTGTCCTCAAGACCATTTATCCCCCGTGCTTTGATTCTTTTGCGTTCATTCCTTCTGTTGGTGCCTTAGGAGGGATTATCACGATTTGGTGCAGTTCAGCGTTCTCTGGACAAATTTTCATTCAAGAACAATTTGCATTGGGTGTAGTTTTCAAGTCTACGATTTCATCACACTCTTGGAAGTTAGTAAACGTATATGGCCCTTGCCAGGGAGAACAACGTGATAGATTCACTAAGTGGCTTTTTGATATTGACATTGCAACCACAGAACACTGGCTAATACTTGGGGACTTTAATTACATCCGCTCACCTGATAACAGGAATAAGCCTGGTGGTAATGTACATGACATGTTCACTTTTAATGACTTCATTAGAGACCAACACCTTACTGAACTACCAATCAAAGATAGAAACTATACCCGGTCCAATATGCAGCAAAACCCCTTGCTAGAGCAACTTAACTGGTTCTTCACCACCCTCAACTGGACCTCCTCTTTTCCTAACACCATGGTTAATCCACTTGGACGACCTGTCTCAGATCACACACCATGCTCTGTTGTGATTCAGACCAACATCCCTAGAAGCAAGATTTTCAGATTTGAAACCTTTTGGATTGTCCACCCTGGCTTCATGGACGTTGTCACTAGAGCATGGTCTAAACCACTCAAGCATGGTAAAAATGAAAATGCTGCTTCCAATCTCTGTCAAAAATTCAAAAATTTAAGGCATGACCTCAGTATTTGTAGTAAGAAAATCTCTAGGCTTAAGACAGCCCTTGCAAACACCAACAAAGCCCTTCTTGGGATTGACAACATTGCTGATAAACATTTGCTGACCAGACAAGAGGGTAATTTTCAGTCCATTCTCAAAAAACATCTGCTTAGACTCCTTCAGCACCAAAAAGACTACTGGAAGAAAAGGTGTACCATTCATTGGATTAAATTTGGTGATGAGAATTCCAAATTCTTCCAAGCTGTTGCCACCGAAAGATACCGCAGAAACTTCATATCCAGCTTGAAAACCAATGGTGATACTGTGATTGAGGACCATGCTAGAAAATAGTCTATTTTGTTTGAAGCTTTTAAAACTCGTTTGGGCACTTCGACACCTCCATAGATGAAATTCAACCTTTCCAGAATGCTACATGATAATGTGGATTCGACAGTCTCACAACTCCCTTCACTAAGTTTAGATTGATGCAGTAGTTAATGACATGCCTCCTGATCGGGCTCCTGGTCCGGACGGTTTCGACAGTGCTTTTCTAAAAGCTTGCTGGCCAATAATCAAAGATGATTTCTATCGTCTATGTGATGAATTCCACACCGGTACCCTAAACCTGGAAAGCCTCAACTATGGGCACATTACTCTTATACCCAAGACCAAAGCCCCTGAAACTATCAATGATTTTTGGCCCATCACGTTGCTTAACTGCTGCCTTAAACTGATCACAAAGCTTCTAGCTAACCGCTTGCAAAAAATCATCCTGCAAATTGTACATCAAAATCAATATGGTTTTCTTAAAGGATGCACCATCAATGACTGTTTAGCCTGGGCCTTCGAATACATACATCAATGCCAAGCTTCGAAGAGAGAGATTGTTCTGTTAAAATTAGACTTCGCCAAGGCTTTCGACACCGTACAACACCCGGCTATTTTACAGATTATGAGGAGTATGGGTTTCAATGACAAATGGATTGCCTGGTTTAAATGCATCTCCTCCTCTGGTAAATCTTCGGTCCTCCTTAATGGCGTTCCTGAAAAACATTTCTCGTGCAAATGCGGCGTCCGCCAAGGAGACCCGCTGTCCCCCTTGCTCTTCGTCCTTGCTGCCGATTTGCTTCAGACAACAATTAATGACGCCATGCACCATGACAGCCTGCTCCTGCCAATCCCCTCGGGCCGCAACAATCAGTTCCCGGTCATCCAGTACGTGGATGACACAATCATTGTCATGCCGGCCTGCCGTGTTCAAGCCGCCTGCATGAAACAGATACTCACGGACTACGCTGACTCGGTGGGCTTACACATTACTTTCACAAGTCCACTCTTATTCCTCTAAACACTCCGGAAGATACATACAAGGACATTGCGGCCATTTTTGGATGTACTTGTGCTCAGCTGCCGTTCACGTAGCTGGGTCTGCCCCTGGGCACAACTAAACCCTCGGTCATTGACCTAACTCCATGGATCTGCAAGGCGGAGAGTAGGATCTCTGCGGCCATGTCGCTCATGTCGTACGCAGGAAAGTTAGCTCTCATGAACTCTCTGGTTACCTTGCTGGCAATATACCCCATGGGAATCCTCAAACTACCACCGAAGATCATCGGGCAATTTGACAAGATTCGACGCCGCGGCCTTTGGACAAAAAAAACTGAGGATGGTGAAAAAAGTAACTCTCTTGTAGCTTGGGACATGGTTTGCCGGCCGAAGAAAAATGGTGGCCTCGGCATTCTCAACCTCAAGGTGCAGAATGACGCAATGCTTCTGAAATTGATGCACAAGTTCTATAACAAGTTGGATGTACCATGGGTGCACCTGATCTGGGATACGTATTATGCTTCCTCTGTCCCTCACGCTGTTGCACCATGTGGCTCTTTCTGGTGGCGCCAACTTGTCCAGCTGATGCCAGTCTACAGAGGGATCACCAAGGTGCAGATTGGTGCAGGTGCGGCTCTGTTTTGGAAAGATGATTGGAACAACTCCATCATGTCAGACACATATCCTCGGGCTTTCTCTTACACAAGCGATGAAGATACCTCGGTCAGAAAATTCCTCTCAATTACTCACCTTAATCAGGCTTTTGAATTGCCCCTCTCGGTTCAAGCTTTTGAAGAACTTCGAGCTCTCCAACAAAATGTGCACGAGGCAGGGTTAACTGACTCCCAGGATGCTTGGACTTGCACTTGGGGTTCTGCTGTTTTCAAAACCACGGCCTACTACACATTTTACTTCCGGGAGGTGATTGCCCATGATGCATTCTGTAGGCTCTGGAGGACCAAGTGCATCCCTAAAATTAAGGTCTTTGGATGGTTTCTCCTCTCGGATCGCCTTAACACGAGGAACATGCTGAAAAGGAGGCATTATAACATTGGCAATAATTTTGACTGCCTGCTTTGTGGTCTCCACGTGGAAGAAACTGTTGAACATCTCTTATTCCATTGCACTTTCAGTCGTGAGTGTTGGGGCAAACTCAACATACAATGGCCCTTGCATGGCAACAGATTGGACCTCGTTCCAAACCTACAGACACGGTTTCCCAGGAAGATGATCATGGATGTTTTCCTGGTGGCAGCCTGGAGCCTATGGAAAGAAAGCAATAATAACTACTTTCGCAAGGTGGACCCATCAATCTTTTCTTGGCTGGCTAGATTCAAAAAAGACTTTGCTGACATCAGCTACAGAGTGCCCCCCACAAGAAGTAGCTAGTGACTGACTTCCTCTATTCCATACCTCAACTGTAACTCTATATATTTAGTACTTCTGTCCACTACCCCCTTGCTCCTTTCTTGGCACATCCATCTGTGCATATGTAAAGCAACACTTGTAACTTGTAATAGCTGTGAGTTGGTAATATATATGAAGTAGGAGGCTTTCCTACCGTCGAACCCCTTCAAAAAAACACTCAGAGGAGCACTAGCCCCGGGGGGTTAAAATAAAAATGACCCTTGAGTCTGCAGAACCCAAGGGAAAAAGGCTTAGGTGGCAAATGTTAAAACCAAGGTTGGGCCTTGCTGGAGGAGTTTTATTCAAAGCAAACTGTCAAGGGGGTCCCATACACCCGTCCGCGTAAGGAACGCAAAATGAAGGAACATAACACCGGTATGACGGAAACTAAGGCGGCAAGAGTGGAACAAAACACCAGGCATAAGGCCGAGCCTTCCAACCTTTAGCAAGTATATAGATGCATTAATTAAATAAGAGATATTGTGATATCCCAACATAATCCTATCAATCATGGAGCAATCTTCGACTTCACCTGCAGCTAACAACGCTATAAGAGGGGTTAAGCAAAGCGGTAACATAGCCAAGCAACAGTTTGCTAGGAAGGGTGAAAAAAAGGTTAGAGGCTGGCATGGCAGTTTGGGAGGCTTGGTAAACAAGTGATAGGTAGCACATCATAGTGATAGAAAGAATCAACTAGCATAGCAATGATAGCAGTGAGATCCAGGATAAGGTCATCTTGCCTGAAATCCCGCTAGGAAGAAGAACGAGTCCATGAAGAAGATGAATGGGCGAAGACAAACCAAGCGTAGTCGAACGAATTCTCACGACCGCAACGAAACAGGAACTATCAAGAAGAAGCACAACCAGAAAGAAGCAAAAAACATGTAAACACACAACACCTAAACATGACAAGATGCTCAACCAATCATGATGGATGACATAGGCTATATGATGCTACTCATGGCAAGACATGATGCATACACGAGCAACACATCAAAGCAAGTTTAAATGAGGCCGGATACAACATATAAAAAATCCGATAAGTCCTCATATGCAACTTTGGAAATTGGTCCAGGTCTTAATAAACCTTACGTTCAAGTTGTTAAAGAGCAAGTTAAAATGCACCAAGATGATCTACACGAAATTCTAGTCAAGTTACATATAAAGTTCATCTAGTTCGGAGCTACGGCCTAGAGGATATGAGCGAAACAAGTCAAGGATGGCATTGATGCAAAATGCATTCAAACATCAAGCAAACACTCTCAAAACATGGAAAAACGGAGCAACGGTGCAACACATACACTCCAAACAAGTTATAACAACAATCTGCCCAAAACAGCAAGTAGGCACTTTGCAAACATCAAAACAACATGCTACAGTAATCTTATGAGCACAAACTTGATATGCACTTCATGTACAGATAACTTACTTCGAATATGATTAAAGGTTAAGGTTCATAGGCATCAAGATTAAACCAATATGATCAATGCAAAATGCAACTTTATAACACAGCAACATATGCATGAGCAGAGTTAATATGATGGCAACTTGAGAGCAAGAAAGAGACAAGCTACAACAACTAAACATAGCAACAAAGGGCATGCCATCAAAGTACACATAAGAAAGAGAAATAACATCCTGACATCATAAACATATGGCTCATGGATTAGTGGGAACCAACATGACAAGATTGAAAGTTGAAACAGTTTCAGCAAGTGTAAAACAGCAACATTATGATGGCATGTTTGCAAGCATGAAATAGAGGCATATGATCTCCAAAATTAGAAAACATTTCATTTGAACAAATTAATCATAGAATACTACAAATCATGTAATTGTAGCATCTCCATAAGAGGCATAGAATAATTACTATCAAGCTCACAACAATGCATCATGGAGTTAACAGGAATCTGGAACATTATATAAGCATGTTCATGGCTATGAAAACATATGCTACAGGAGATATATAGGGCATAAAGAGGCATGGGATGATAGAGCATAGCATAAACAACAAAACATCCTAACTAAGCATCTCCATATTATGCATGGATTAATTGGTAGAATCAAGAAATAAGGCAACATGATATAGCAGTTTCAGCATTGACAGAACATTAACAGCAAGTTGCCTACTTCACCAGCTTGATGCACTCACTACAGGGCATATAAAAACACATGGATTGCACCCATGTAAAGATGGCATGAATATGCTCCTAAAACATGTAGACATCATGCTCATAGGATGCACACACAAAACGCAACAAAAATGACAAATCAGCAAGTTACAACAGTTTTCAGTAGTTGACAGCAACATGCACTTTTGCGACAGAGAACAACATATCAAGATGCACCCTAACATGAATGCAAAGTACACCAGCATGTATAGCATGAATATAAGAACATGTGCATATCAAGATAATCATCATAGCATCAACAGGGACAAAGTTGTGGCACTCACAAGATGCACAAATGATGTTGACAACCAGTAGATTCCAGCAGTTCATATCACATAGCAGTTTTGCAACGAAGATTTAGGCATCAAGATGGTCTCAAACAAGCATTCCATAATGGAATGAAATGAATAGCACTCTAAGATGAACATTTCGATATATCACACATGCAAAATGGATCTACGAGCAGAAGGTTATGGCATCACTAACATGCACACATGATGTCAAAATCTTGGACGTTTTTTACCTCCGTGAAAGTCAACGCGGGACGGAGGCATGCAGGACGAGGAGATCCAGGGAGGTGGAGGCGTTTGGTTGACCGACTTGGTGGATCTGGTCCACCCTGGCCGGATCCAGCGAACTCCGGCGATGGGTGGCGATTCCGGCGACGGGCGGAGCTCCGACGAGGCAGTGGATGGCGCCGACAACAAGGGAGAGGCACGGGGTCGGCGAGGCGGCGTTGGAGGGAGCCTTCGGTGAGGGCCGTCGCGGGAGGCGAGGTCGCGGGCTCTCCGGCTAGAAGCTCCGGCAGGGTGAGCTCGCGTGGGACGGCGGCGGGCAGGGCCTGCGTGGCATGGCGGCGATGATGCCAGACGAGCGATGGCGATCGAAGGCGAGGCGCGGGAGGCTCGGTGGCGCGGGAGGAGGTCGGCACGCCATCGGGGAGGAGCTGGGCGACGCCGGTGGGGGCAGGAGGCAACCAGAGCGGGAGGCGGCGGTTGCAGGCCCGGCGTGGCCCGATTCAGTCCGGGGAGGGCCGGATCTAGGCCCTGGGCGGCTGGCGGTGATGTGGGCGCGGGGAGGACACGTGGCAGGCCGCAGCAGGTCGGGCGGGGTGGCAGCAATGATGTGGCAACCTCCTATTGGCCGAAGTGAGGTGGCAGTGGTCATGTCCGGCGCCGGGCGGACACGTCCAGCAGCGCGGAGGAGCAGAGCTAGGCTTTACCTGCGTTTTGGATGGGGAGGCACACACATATATAGGTAGAGGGAGCTAGGAGTGTCCAAATGAGGTGTGGTTTTCGCCCACATGATCATGATCGAACGACGAAGAGCATGCAGGGAAGTTAGATGGGATAGGTGGGCTGTGTGAAGAGGTGCTGGGCTGCAAGAGAAAAGGGGGTTTCTGTTAACTGGTTAACCGTTGGGGCATCAAACGACCAACAAATGGAACAAAATTTGACGGGCGGTCTCCGGTGATATACCAAGGCCACTCGGCAAATCTCGGCCCACTCTGGGAATGTTTTTCGGCGGCTCACAGAACAAGAACTGGGAGGTGCTGCGGGCGCGTGCAAGTGTGTCTGGGCTCAGAACAGACAACGGAGAGAACCGGGGGAACCCGAATGGATGCATGTTTTGAAAAAACATGCAGATGAAATGCAGATGATGACATGGCAAAATGCAACACGCAAGAAAATGACATGGCAACAACGATGAAAGACTGGAGGACACCTGGCACATCGGATCCTGGGCGTTACAATGTGAGACTATCTTCTCCTTTTTGTCTTCTCCACAACCACCATTCTATTCCACCTATAGTGCTATGTCCATGGCTCACGCTCATATATTGCATGAAGATCGAAAAAGTTTGAGAACATCAAAAGTATGAAACAATTTCGTGGCTTGTAATCGGGGTTGTGCATGATTTAAATACTTTGTGTGGTGAAGATAGAGCATAGCCAGACTATATGATTTGGTAGGGATAACTTTCTTTGGCCATGTTATTTTGAGAAGACATGATTGCTTTGTTAGTATGCTTGAAGTATTATTATTTTCATGTTAATATAAAACTTTTATGTTGAATCTTTCGGATCTGAACATTCATGCCACAATAAAGAGAAATACATTGAAGAATATGCTAAGTAGCATTCCACATCAAAAATTCTGTTTTTATCATTTACCTACTCGAGGACGAGCAGGAATTAAGCTTGGGGATGCTTGATACATCTCCAACGTATCTATAATTTTTTATTGCTCCATGCTATTATATATTATGTTTTGGATGTTTAATGGGCTTATTTATAAACTTTTATATTATTTTTGGGACTAACCTATTAACCGGAGGCCCAGCCCAAATTGTTGTTTTTTTGCCTATTTCAGTGTTTCGCAGAATATCAGACGGAGTCCAAAGGGAATGAAACCTTCAGGAGAGTTATTTTTGGAACAAACGTGATCCAGAGGACTTGGAGGGGATGTCAAAAAATCAGTAAGGAGGCCACGAGGCAGGGGGCACGCCTACCCCCCTAGGCACGCCCTCCACCCTCGTGGACCCCTCATGGCTCCACCGACCTAGTTCTTCCTCCCATATATACCTACGTACCCCCAAACCATTGAGGAGCACCACGAAAACCTAATTCCACCGCCGCAACCTTCTATACCTGTGAGATCCCATCTTGGGGCCTTTTCCGGCGCTCCGCCGGAGGGGGCATCTATCACAGAGGGCTTCTACATCAACACCATAGCCTCTCCGATGATGTGTGAGTAGTTTACCTCAGACCTTCGGGTCCATAGTTATTAGCTAGATGGCTTCTTATCTCTCTTTGGATCTCAATACAAAGTTCTCCTCGTTTGTCTTGGAGATCTATTCGATGTAATCTTATTTTGCGGTGTGTTTGTCGAGATCCGATGAATTGATGGTTTATGATCAAGATTATCTATGAACAATATTTGAATCTTCTTTGAATTCTTTTGTGTATGATTGGTCATCTTTGCAAGTCTCTTTGAATTATCAGTTTGGTTTGGCCTACTAGATTGATCTTTCTTACAATGGGAGAAGTGCTTAGCTTTGGGTTCAATCTTGTGGTGCTCGATCCCAGTGACAGTAGGGGAAATGACACGTATTTTATTGTTGCTATCAAGGATAAAAAGATGGGGTTTATATCATATTGCATGAGTTTATCCCTCTACATCATGTCATCTTGCTTAAAGCATTACTCCGTTCTTATGAACTTAATACTCTAGATGCATGCTGGATAGCGGTCGATGTGTGGAGTAATAGTAGTAGATGCAGAATCGTTTCAGTCTACTTATCTCGGACGTGATGCCTATATACATGATCATACCTAGATATTCTCATAACTATGCTCAATTCTATCAATTGCTCGATAGTAATTTGTTTACCCGACGTAATACTTATGCTATCTTGAGAGAAGCCACTAGTGAAACCTATGGCCCCCGGGTCTATTTTCCATCATATTAATCTCCTGTCAACAAGCTATTTTTATCTTTGTTTATTTTACAATCTTTACTTTTAATCTTTATCATAAAAATACCAAAAATATTATCTTATCTTCTCTATCAGATCTCACTTTTGCATGTGGCCGTGAAGGGATTGACAACCCCTTTGTCGCGTTGGTTGCAAGGTTCTTATTTGTTTGTGTAGGTACAAGGGACTTGTCATGGTGGGCGCACGGCAGATGGCAAGGGATGGCAAAAGAGAGGAGGAGGCTCGAGGACGCTGGTGGGCTCCAGATGCGAGGTTGGCATGAGTGGGCGCGGGACGCCGGACATACCTAGGTTCAGGGGGAGAGATAACACCCATAGTCCTGCCGAGTGTAGTTTGATGTTTGATAGTACAATGTTGCTCCTGGAGCTATATGGGGGAGGAAGGAGGCTGGCCAAGGCTTAGGCTGCTCCTATACTCTGGTGTTGGTGTCTTGGTGGCTAGATCTGTGCTTACTGGCTTTTCTCTTTCTCTCCGTTATCTCTCTCTCGTTGCTTGCCCGTATGCGTGGGCTCTGGGGGGTTTTATAGACCAACCCCCCAGGGGTACAATGGTAATGTTACAAGTCGGTGGTCCGGGTTGTCTGCGTCCGGAGACCCGGGCTGGGACCCGCTGGGGGCCTGCGTTTCGCCGGGTTCCCCTAGGTGCGGGCCCCGTGTGCCTAGGGGGCGGTGCGCCGTCTTGTCGATCGTCAGGGCGTGGCCAAGTTGAGTCGTGTACAATGGCTCTCCGTCAGGTCGCCGCTTGCTGTCGTCAGCGGTGAGGGCGGGGGCACTGTAGCCACGCCAGCCCTGGTCAGCGGGTAGGTGAGGGGCACTTTTGCCATGCTAAGGCTGACCAGAGGTATGGGCGGGGCACTGTTGCCTTGGTCATCGATGATTGAAGACTCGTCCCATCGTACGGCCTGGATGGGACGGAAGCTGACCCGTGGCTGACTTGCGGAGCACGCCACGGGTGGAGCTAGCTTGTCGTGGAAGCTTTGGTTGTGCCGGGTTCGGCTGTCTTCCGCTAGTTGTTGAGGCCGAGTCGACGTGTTTTGCCGGGTCGGAGAGCTCGCCCGGGTTGCAGGGCTTGGCTGGGTCGAGCGACCCGGCCAAGCGCATGCCGGCTTGAGGGGCGATGTCGGCCCCGTTGTTTTTGAAAAGGATCCGGGTTCCGTTGCCTGCCCGGGGTTCATCCCCCCGACAGTAGTCCCCGAAGCTGTGAAGGTCCGCCGTCTCCAGATGAGTGGGCCTTCGCAGTTTCCCCCTTAAGCAAGGCGGATTCTGCGAGCATCGGGTCCGGCAACACCCACTGTGTGCCGGTTTTCTCGGAAACTGGATCGCGGCATCCCGGCCATGGCAGGAACCGAGGAGTTTGTCAAATCTTGGGGAATCCCTCGGGCTTCGCGTGGGCGCCACGTGGTGCCCGGAAGTCAGAGGGGCCTGACAGGCCACGCGCATGACGGGACTGGGCGACGGGCTGAGGCCCGCCGCCGCGCGCCCTTGGCCCACGCGCGTGGATTTATTGCGGTGTCCAGGGGCCGGATGCTCTTCCTCGGGCAGTTACTGCGTGTGTATGTGCACAATTATTGCGGGGTAGTGGAATGGGCGCGTGCAGACGATCACACTACCCCATGTTCAAATCGAGGGTTATAAATCGGGGGGCGTATCATTAGGAGAACTCTTGAGAAGATGGCTCCCACCCCCCGCCCCCCCTCCTAAACCCTAGCCCACACACCGCTGGCGATCTCCATCTCCCTCTGTGGGTTTTGGTTTTGGATCCGGGCATCTTATTCGGCGTGTTCTCCGCTTTCTCCTGGTTGTCATCTCCATGGCTGTTCATGCGGCCATCACGCTGGGCTTGGATTTCTCTCCTGGGATTGATATGGCAAAAGCGATCTGGCATTCTCTTCATCGCACGGTGCATCCCTCAGATAGATCTGGTCATTTCATCATGGTGGTGTCTTTTGCACGTCACAACTTTCGGCTTGATGAGGAGAATGTGGCTTTGGCACTAGAAGCTGCGATCGGAGGTTATTGTTCTTCTCTCAAGGTATCTTGTCTGCGTGATCAGGTTTTGCCTTTAATGTTTCTTGCAAAGAAGTGGAGTTTTTCATCTTGCATCAGCGCTCTTTTGTTTGCCCGCAATTCAAATGCTATTTTCATCTTTGGGTCCATGGTGGCCCATATTGGGAGAAAGAGTTTCGTCTTTGGCAAGCTGAATGCAAGGAGGAATGGATTCTGGTCAGCCCCTCTAAGCGTCGTGCATGCATGGGTCTAGATGCCATGAAACATGCACCAGCCAAATCCTCTTTGAGATCATCTAATCATGTTGTTAAAAAATCCCTATGTTTTGCTACATTTCTGAATTATGATGCTTGCAAGGGTTATCGTTATCCGGCCTCTGCCAAGGAAATCAATATTGTTACTCAAGATGCTGGTTACTCAATTGATCCCCAGGAGCTCGTGTGCGTTGATTCGCCGCCGGCGCCGCCGACGGCCACATTGTCGTTGAGGGTTTTGCACTCTCCGGATGTCACGTTTGGATCGATATCCCCCCGTGATCTTCTACCGGAGTTTTCGAGATTGGGTATGTCGCCTGGTTTGATTTTCTCCCATGCAAGTCATGTTGGGCCTGAGTCCACCGTGCAGCCCATCATGTTGGGTTCGGCCCAGAACCCGTTGGAGCTTTCGGATGATGATTCTGACCAGGGAAAAGATTTAATAAACTGCACACCAGGGATGGATACTTCTGATAAATCTCCTCCCAAATCTCCAGTTGAATTAGTCCGTGACTGGCAAGGCCTTGACCTTGTCGTGGAGGAGATGGCTGCCAGGTGTTGGGATTGTCCAAAATGCCTTGGCATGGGGCATAGTTTGGATCGTTGCACAAATAAGGATAGATGCCGCAAATGCTTCCGGTCTGGTCACATTAAAAATGACTATACCCGGTCTCCTCCGAATATTAAACTCTGGGTTCCCAAAACCAGAGCGACTAGCATTGAGCCTCGCGCCATCAACAGGAAACTTGACGCTTCGAGCTCCACCGCCCCCTCTACCAACTGTGACAGAGCCCCACCAAAATCTCCAGCCCCCTCCGCTTCCCCAACAGAACCACCATCGACATCGCCGCCGCGTAGCCCATCGCCAAGTAGCACACCGCCTCTAGCTCCATCGCTGCCACCACCCATGGCAGTTTATGAGCTTGATCCTCGGTGCTTCCTCCCGGCAGGCCATGACATCGTCGATGGTGGGCCTTTCCGCGTCCCGAGGACGTTCTACACGCCCGCCCAAGCTCCTCCACTGCGCCATGAATCCTTCATGGTTAGCATCGTCGACCCTCCTCCGCCTCCCGAGGATGTGGCTATTCATCGACAGCAGGTCCATGCCCTCATCACCAACCAGCTTGAGCTTCCGGTACGATCTGCCCAAACTTGGTTCCAGGGAGTAGGTCTGTATGAGATGCAGGATCCTGTCATCAGTGCTGCTCTAATTGCTCATACACCTTGGCCACTTGGTCTGGATCAACATGGCAATGAGTTATTTCTGAGATTCATTAGGCATGATCATGGAGAGGGTTTTCGTGCTTTGCAAGGGCATAGAACTGGTTGGCTGATGTTTGTGGGGGTACCCTTGGATTATCACAATGAGGTCAATCTAGCTGAGGTCGTAGGCACTTTTGGTCAGTTTCATTATTGGAATCATCAGGATGATAGGCTTGTAAGATCTCTTGTTTATGCCTCTTTCCCTGATAACCAGTTAGTCCCACGTGATGTGGTCTTTCGCCAATTTGCGAATATTGGTGGCGCTGTGGTGTCTTGGACTGCCTCTGTTTCTATTCTGACTGCTGATTTTGCTGAGCAATTATCACCTAATGAGGATGTTATGCCTTTTGATGGAAATCCTCACCCAATGCCAGGCGAGCTGTAGCCTCTTGAATCTTTTTGGGTTCTGCCACCTTATCCTGCTCTTGGATGGAATGATGTCCCCCAACCTGCGGTGCCAGAGGAGCAACCACAGCCTAATCCACATGATTTACAGGGTTGGGGGCCTGACAACAATGAGGATGAGGTTCAGCAAGTGCAACCGCAGGTGCAGGAGGCTAACTCTATGGTTTTAAACCCTTCTATGGGTTCAAATGAATCAGGTGATGCTTTGGGCCCTCTTGAGCCTATGAATCTTGCTGTTGGGCCAAACAATGATATGGTGGACTGGCCTAACAATGCTCTGGTTCATGACCCTATTATGATTCAGGATGATGTTGTGGAAGGAGGCCCACTTGAGCATGATCATCAGGAGATTTTGGACCTGCCAGAGCAGCACATTCCTATTGACATTCATAATAATGATCAAGAGGCAGTTGATGTGCAGGATCATGAACAGGACAACCTTGCAATTGTCCCATATAACCCCATTGTGGTTCAGGCACCTCCTCTGCATGTTGGTCTTGTAAGGGTTGTCATGGGGCCAACTTTGCCACCTGACTTTATCTGGAGAAGATCATTTGAATCTCTTATGCCTACTTTTATGTCTGCACAGATCCCTAAGGACCTGCCCCACCTGGTTTGCCTCAGTTGCATAAAAGATCTTGGGATATGGCTTTTGATCCTCCATTGTCTTTTTGCTTTCCAAGCCCGGACCTGCATTTGTCTCATCAACAAACTGCCAGAAGATTGTTCTTAGAAAGCTCATCCACCCTGTGTGCAGCACCTGAGTTTGAACTCAGTATTCCATCCTCTGAAGCAGAAGCTCAGTCTGCTGAAGCAGAAGCATAGTCTACTGAAGTTTTTGACTGCATGATCTCCTTCTCTGCTACAGGCAAGCAAAACAAGCAGCAACGAGCCAGAAAGCCTAAAGTTTCAGTTGTCCAAGTTGTGTCAGATTTTTCTGACAAAAGGATGACCAGGAGTGCAACAAAATCTAAAGGTTTTAAGCCTATTTCTCCTTTGGCACCGAAGCCTAGACCCCTAAGGCAGCCTAGAGCAAAGAAGTTGAAGGCTGACAGTTCAGCTTCCTCCCATGCTAGGCAGGATAAACCAGAGCATGAGGGTGCCAAGGAGCAGCCTCCCCCTCCAACACCAATCCGAACATTGCAGATGATTGGAGCAGCCATTGGTGTCCCTGCTGAGAAGATGACCATGGAGAAGCTTATGGCTTCTTCAGATACTGCACCCAAGTCTACGGTTTCTCATGATGATTAAGTCTCCTACTTGTTATACAGGGAGGCATGTCCATTGTCATGCCAGTTGTCTGAATTTTGTTTCTCTTTTGTCTGCTACCTGCACTGTGGTCTGTGTTGATGATACTATCTATGGGCTATTGTTTCACTGTTATGCAGTGAACTATTATCTCTGCTTCTTTTTATTGTTTCCTAATGAATGCACACCAAACTAGAGATTGGAAGGTTCTCTGCTGGAATGTGCGAGGCTTAAATTCTGAAGATAGGCAAAGAAGTGTTAGAGCGAAAATTGAGGAAAGCCAGTGTTCTACCATTTGCTTGCAAGAAACTAAATGTGAATTCTTTGACCAGCGTGCGATTAGGAAGTTTTGCCCTAGAAGATTTGACAATTTTGTTTATTCACCTTCTGTTGGGGCCTCTGGTGGCATCCTTGTGTTGTGGTGCTCTAATAAGTTCTTTGGCACACTAGTGGATATTAAACAGTTTGGTATCATAGTCTCCTTCACATCTACCCATAATGCAAGTCAATGGACCTTGGTAAATGTTTATGGGCCTTGTCAAGGGCAGCTCAGAGATGATTTCGTTCAATGGATGTATGACCAGGAAATTCCACTTGATGATAAGTGGCTAATGGTGGGAGATTTTAATTTCATTAGATCTCCTAAGAATAGAAACTTGCCTGGTGGTGATATAAATGACATTTTTCTCTTCAATGTGATTATTGTCCACCTTGGTCTCCTTGAGCTGCCATTAAAAGGTAGATCATATACTTGGTCCAATATGCAGGATAATCCGTTGCTGGAGCAACTGGATTGGTTCTTCACCTCTTCCACTTGGATTAATGATTATCCCAATATGATGGTTCTCCCCCTAGAAAGAACAGCATCTGATCATGTACCTTGTGTGGTCTCTATTTCAACTTCTATTCCCAAGTCAAAGATATTTAGGTTTGAAAATTATTGGGTGGATCTCCCTGGTTTCTTTGACTGTGTGGAACAATCTTGGAATGCTCCCACAAAAAGAGCAAATTCTGCAACTCGATTGACTGAGAAGTTCAAAAGGCTAAGAAATGCTCTTAAACACTGGTACATTAGCCTTTACAAGCTTAAGAAGGCCATCCAGGCTTGCAACAAGGTGGTTCTTTTCTTTGATAATCTTGAAGAGCTGAGGACTCTAACAAGACCTGAATTTAATTTTAGGAAAATTGTGAAGATTCATATTGAGGAAATCCTACACCTGCAGTTTCTGTACTGGAAGCAGAGATGTACCATTAGGTGGATAAAAGTAGGGGAGGAAAACTCAAAGTTTTTTCAAGCAATGGTGACTGAACATTTTAGGAGAAATTCTATTTCTTCTGTGAAGAATGATAATGGTGATGTCGTCTCTGATCACCAACAAATGGCTGGCATGTTATGGGGCACTTTCAAGGACATAATGGGAGTATCTGAGGGGACAGAAATGAAGTTTGACCTACCATCCTTAATTAACTCAGTGGATGGTCTTGAAAGTTTGTCTGCTCCTTTTTCTGAGGAGGAAATAAATGAGGTTCTTAAGTCACTGCCTACTGATAGAGCTCCTGACCCTGATGGTTTTACTGGATTGTTTGTCAAAAGGTGCTGGCACATTATTAAGGATGATTTTTTGCAATTATTCCAGGATTTTTATGATGGAAAGGTCACTATTAGCCGCATCAATGGGTCTTTAATCACCCTAATCCCAAAGAAACTATCTCTTGAGGGTCCTAATGATTTCAGGCCTATCTCCTTGACAAATACTTGTTTGAAATTCCTGACTAAGCTGCTAGCCAATAGATTGCAAAAAGTAATCCTCAAGTGCATTCATAAAAACCAATATGGGTTCCTCAAGAGTAGGTCAATCCAGGATTGTATTGCTTGGACTCTGGAATACATTCATCAGTGTCACAAATCTAAGAAGCCTATCTTGATTATTAAATTGGATTTTGCCAAAGCCTTTGATACTGTTGAACATGACTTAATTCTCAAGCTTTTGCATCACAAGGGTTTTGATAACAAGTGGATAGGTTGGATTAGAGAACTCTTATCCTCTGGGACTTCTTCTGTCATTCTGAATGGTGTGCCTGGAAAACAATTTACCTGCAAAAGAGGAGTCAGGCAGGGTGATCCACTGTCACCTCTCTTGTTTGTTCTTGCAGCAGATCTGTTACAAACTTTGGTAAATAATATGCTCAGAAATGGAGAGATATCCCTGCCTATTGAAACTCATGATCCTGATTTCCCTATAGTGCAATATGCTGATGACACTCTCCTCATTGTGCCTGCTGTGGATTCACAACTTATTGCCCTCAAGGAGATGCTGCAAGATTTTCATGCCTCCACAGGCCTAAGAGTAAACTTCCATAAATCCTGCATATTGCCTATTAATGTGGATGATGCTGAAACTGCCAGGTTAGCTTCTGTTTTTGGCTGCCAAGTTGGGACCCTTCCCTTTACCTATCTAGGGCTACTTGTGGGTACAACTAGACCCAGAATCCAGGATTTATTTCTTGTGGTGGATAGAGTTGAAAGAAGGTTGTCTGCTAGCTCTTGCCTTCTTAACCAAGGTGCCAGATTGCAACTGTTACAATCAGTTCTATCCTCTTTGCCAATCTATTTTCTTTGCAGTCTTTCTTTGCCAGCTGGTATTATAAAGAAACTTGAGAGGATAATGTGGCAATGCTTATGGATAGGAAATTCTGATACTCCGAGGCAATCACTTGCTGCTTGGCCTCTTGTATGTAGACCTAAAGACAAAGGTGGTATGGGAATAGTAAATCTGACCATCCAGAACAGAGCTCTCCTTTCCAAGCACCTTTCCAAGTTTTATAACAAAGCTGACATCCCTTGGGTTTCTCTTATTTGGAGCACCTATTATGATGGTGTGGTTCCTCATGGCACAGTTTTATGTGGATCCTATTGGTGGAAAGACATCCTTAAACTCAATGAAGCATTCAGGCTATATTCTGAGGTAACCATAAACATGGGGGATTCTGTCCTTTTTTGGTTTGATGCCTGGGTGTTCCTGGGCTCATCTGTCCCACTCAGAGAAAGATTTCCGCGGTTGTTCTCTTTTGTCATTGATGACAAAGTGTCTGTTCGTGAGGTGCTTAACACTCTGGACATGTCTGAGCTTTTTTATCTAACTTTATCACCAGAAGCAATGGCAGAGTTGACCACTGTCCAAGCTGGTCTTCTTGACCTTAACACTGATGAACAGATTCATGATTCTTGGTCTTGGACACCTGGCAAAGGTATCTTCTCTGCAAAGAGTTATTATACTATGATGCATGCTCACATGGCCACTGATACTCCATCCAAATGGATTTGGAAAAGCAAGGCAACAATGAAGATAAAGGTGTTTGCGTGGTTAATGCTGAATGACAGGCTAAATACCAGAGACTTACTGGTGAGGAGACACTGGCGATCAACTCAGGAGGATAACACATGCCCTTTATGCTTTGCCCATGCTTATGAGGACAGAGATCACCTTTTTTTCACCTGTCAATTCAGCACAAGAGTATGGAATTACTTGCACATCCAGTGGTTAGCTGGGTTAACCACATCTCAGCGTTTAGTTGCTGCAAGGAGGAGCTTTGGGCACCCTTTTTCAGGGAGGTTGTTTATCTTGCAGCCTGGAATATATGGATCTTGAGGAATGGCAGGATCTTCAGACATGAAAGGCCAACCTTTGCTGCTTGGAGGAGAAACATCATTCATGATGCCACTCTACACTCTCATAGATTGATGCCTAGTTTAAAACCTTTGCTGCTAACTTGGGTCAACTCTTTGACATAGTTGGTTGTATGCATTCTTGTATATGGGACTGTAATTATGTAAATCGCTAGCTAGGTAAGTACCTTCTCCCCCCCCCCATAGTTAGCTACTTTCTAAGAACTTTTGTTTTGTTTGGTGGTTGAGTTTTAATAAAATGCTGTGGGGCTGTTGCCTCATAGTTTCCAGTCAATAAATAAATAAATCACGGGGCAAGGGGGCGGCGTACATCATTCTCGCACTGTGGCGCCCGCTGCTCCGAGCAGAACTCCTCCGTCGTCCATCTTCTTTCTCCTTCCTTCGATCATGGCACTGCCGTCAGGCTCCTGGATGGGTTCGAATGTCACCATCAAGGATCTTTGGGCGTCGCGGCGCCTGCCGGAGGAGACGGATGTCGCCGTCCGTCTGGCGCGCGGCGAGCAGAGGCCGTAGCCCGAGGAGTTGGAGCGCGTGGTCTTCCTCACGCACTTCGAGCGTGGATTTGGGCTGCCGGCGAGCACCTTCTTCCGCATGTTCTTGGAGTTCTTTGGGCTCCAGCCGTATCATCTTGGCGTCGGCACCATCGTCCAGCTCTCCGGCTTCGTCACCCTCTGTGAGGGGTACCTGTGGGTCGAGCCCACGATCGACCTCTGGGCGCGCTTCTTCTCCCTGAAGCAGCAGGGCCTGTCGGTCGGAGAGTTCGCCGACTGCGGCGCCGCTGTTATCTCAAAGCGGTCGGTGGTGAACTTCCCCAAGATCCCGCTGGAGGATTCTGCCAAGAAATGGCAGAACTCCTTCTTCTACGTCTGCAACTTGGGTGTGGACCGCATCAATCTTCCATCTTTGCCATCGCGCCGCCGCGGGCGAAAACAAACTGGGGCTACTCGCCCAAGCGCCCGTCGCAGGAGATTCCCAATCTCTGCGAGCGGGTGACAGTGATGAGGGCGCGGGAGGGGCTCACTGGCAACAACCTCATCGCCGCGTTCATCATGCGCCGGGTCCTCCCGCTGTAGAGGCGCACCTGCCTCATTGGCGAGATGGTCAGCCTTCAAGACACCAACTGCATGGGGTCGACGCGGCTGACAGCGGAGCAGATCGCGCGCCGCGTGAATGACATCTCCAAGGCCAACCTAGGGGAGGACTGGCGGTTCGGCAAGGTGCCGTACAGCGAGTCGAACCCGGCGCCACAGGTGAGTGTCTGGTCGCCCTACTTTGCAGCTGCCAGGTCGAGGCGGATGCAGGAGACGGAGCAGTATTGCTCGAGCGCGCCCTTGGCGAAGTTGGTGTCGTTGTCCGTGATGATGCTGTTCGGCATGCCGTAGCGCACCGCTATGTCCTTGATGAACCGAAATGTTGTTGTCCCATACAATTTCTTGATTGGCCGTGCCTCAATCCACTTGGTGAACTTGTCCACTGCCACCAGCAGGTGTGTCATGCCGCCTCGAGCGGTTTTGTAGGGTCCCACCATGTCGAGTGCCCACACCGCAAAGGGCCAGGCGATCGAAATGGTGCGGAGTGCTGACACCGGCTGGTGGCTACGTTTGCTGAAGCACTGGCACCCCTCACACTTGAGGACGGGCGACTCAGCATCTTGGATATCCGTGGGCCAATAGAAACCATGGCGGAATGCCTTGGCCACTAGGGATCACGATGCAGCGTGGTGCCCGCATTCGCCTTGGTGTATGTCGAGGAGGATGTCGATGCCCTGTTCCTGCTCGACGTAGCGCTGGAACACGCCGGTGGAGCTGCGCTTGACGAGCTTGTAGTTGATGATGCTGTAGGCGGACGCCCGGTGCTGCACTTGCCGGGCTTCAGTCTCGTCCATGGGGAGAACCCCATTCTCCAGGAATTCTGATATTGGGAGGGCCCAAGACGGAGCCGTAACCATGGCGAAGATGGCCACCAGGGTGGGTTCCGAGTCGGCAGCCCCCGAGCCGGGTTGAGTAGCCCCCGGGTCGGGGATGGCGACGGCCAGGTCTGGGGCGTTGGTGTCTGGTTCAATCTGAGCAGCCCCCGGGCCGGGTTCAGCAGCCCCCGGGCCGGGTTGAGGTGCGGCCGGGTCGTCTGGAACGTGAATGGACTCGGAGTGCGGTGATGGCTTGATGGACGGCTTGCACAGGTGCTCGAGGGAGATGCCGGACGGGATGGACTGTCGGGTCGAGGAGATCTTGGCGAGTGTGTCGGCCGCTTCGTTTTCTGCATGCAGGACATGGAGGAACTCGCAGCCCTCGAAGGATCCGGACAACTTCTGGACGAGGAAGCGGTAGCTTGCCATGTTGGAGTCGTGGGCGTCCCACTCGCCGGAGCACTGCTGCACCACCAGGTCCGAGTCTCCGTAGCACATGATGCGACGGATGCCGAGTTCCTTGGCGAGCCGGAGGCCGTGCACAAGGGCTTCGTACTTGGTGACGTGGTTGGAGGCGGCGAAGTGGATCTAGAGCGTGTAGCGGAGCCGGTCGCCCTTTGGGGACGACAGTACGATGCCGGCCCCCAGGTCGAGTCACATCTTGGATCCATCAAAATGCATGTGCCAATGCGTCGAGTTGGGGGGCGGCGGCAAGTACTGGGTCTCGGTCCAGTCGGCGAGGAAGTTGGCCAGGGCTTGAGACTTGATCATGGTGCGGGGTTCATAGAGGATGGTGTGGCCGGCTAGCTGGATCGCCCACTTGGCGCCCGGCCAGAGGCATCCCGGCACCCGATGATTTCTCCGATAGGCGCCGTGCTGACCATGGTGACGATGTGCTCTTCGAAATACTGCTTTAGCTTCTTGGCGGTAAAGTACACGCCATAACACATCTTCTGGTAGTGAGGGTAGTTCTGCTTGGAGATGGAGAGCAGCTCGCTCAGGTAGTAGACTGGGCGTTGGATGGCTTGGATCTTGCCCTTCTCTGGTCGCTCGACCACCAGCACCGTGTTGACCGCCCGCGAGGTTGCGTCTATGTAGAGCAACAACGGCTCCTTGTCGGTCGACGCGGCCAGGACTGGTGCGGTGTAGGACATGCGCTTGAGGTCTTGGAAGGCCTCATCTGCCTTGTCGTTCCATTCAAACGGGTTCGTCTTCTTCATCAGCTGGTACAGGGGTAGCGCCCTCTCGCCCATCCGGCTTAGAAACCGGCTGACCGAGGCCAAGCATCCGGTGAACTTCTGGACATCGCGCAACCGGGCCGGTTTGCGCATGCGCTTGATGGCCTTGATCTTCTCCTGGTTCTTTTCAATGCCGCGTTCCGAGACGAGAAAGCCGAGTAGCTTTCCGGCCGGGACGCCGAAGACGCACTTTTCTGGGTTAATCTTGACCTTGTATTCGCGGAGGTTGGCGAATGTTTCCTTCAAGTCGTCGAGGAGCATGAGGTGCTGCTTGGTCTTCACCATGATGTCGTCCATGTAAACGTGGATATTGCGGCTGAGTTGCGGCAGTAAGCATTTCAGCATGCAGCACTGGAAGGTGGCGCCGACGTTCTTCAAGTCGAACGACATGGTGATGTAGCAATACGCCCCAAAGGGCGTGATGAAGAACGTCTTCAGGGCGTCGGCCTGTTCCAGCTTGATCTAGTGGTAGCCGGAGTAAGCGTCCAGGAAGGAAGGAGCTCGCACCCGGCGGTCAAGTCGATGACTTGGTCGATCCGCGGGAGAGCGAACGGATCCTTGGGACAGGCCTTGTTGAGGCTGGTGTAGTCGATACACATGCGCCAGGTCTGGTTCTTCTTCAGGACGAGGACTAGATTGGCCAGCCACTCGGGGTGAAACACTTCCATTATGAAGCCGGCCGCCAAAAGCTTGGTGACCTCTTCACCAATGGTTCTTCTCTTCTCTTCGAAAAAACATTGTAGGGGCTGACGGACAGGCTTGGCGTCCTTGCCGACGTGAAGTTTGTGCTCAGCGTACTTCCTCGAGATACCTGGCATGTCCTTGGGGGCCATGCAAAGATATCCCGATTCTCACGGAGGAAGTCGACGAGCTCGCCTTCCTATTTGTTGTCGAGGCGGGCGCCTATGATGACGTACTTGCTGCAGCTGGGGTCTTTTCCGGGTTCATCTTCACTTTCTTGGTCTCCTTGGAGGGTTTGAAGGTTTGCCTCGTCGGCCGGGTCCTTGGTCGGGATCGATGCAGTGGAGGCCTTGCCTGCCAGGGCGATGATCCGGTCGAGCTGGCGCCGCTCCTCGGCAATGACCAGCGACTCGGCCAACTTGGCGCCGTCTCGGGCACACTCCAGGGACTTGCGGTAATCACTGGTGATGGTGATGAGGCCCTTCGGAGCCGGCATCTTCATTTTCAGATACACGTAATGGGGAACCACCATGAACTTGGCGAGCGCGGGCCGGCCCAGCAATGCGTGGTACGTGCTGGACAGGTCCACCACCTCGAACCAGATTGGTTCGCGTCGGAAGTGGTTGCTATCACCGAACAGGACATCGAGCCGGACCCGGCCAATGGGAGAGCAGGAGAGGCTAGGCACGTTGCCATGGAAGATCGTTCGGGTAGGCTCCAGGTCCTCGGCCTTGAGGCCGAGTTTGGTCATCGTGTCGCGGTAGAGGATGTTGATGCTGCTGCCGCCGTTGATGAGGACCTGGGAGAACTTGCACGTGCGCCACGCGACGATGGTGGGGTTGAGGACAAGGGCGTAACTACCCGGACTCGGCATGACCGCCGGGTGATCCTCCCGGGTCCAGGTGATCGGGCGATCCGACCAGTGCATGAACTCCGGCTTGGCCGGGACGACGGTGTTCACCTCCTGTCGAAGAAGGGGCTCGCTGCGCTTGTCGTTGCCGAGGCTGGTGAAGAAGACGTAGGCCGCGTTCTGGTCAGGGTAGGCGTCATAGCGCATCGCACCACCAGCTGGAGGTGGCGGTGGAGGCGGAGACGGCTGCCCCGCGCCTGGACCCGGAGCCGGAGGAGGCGGGACGTCGCCCCTCATGATGCGCTTGGTGATGGCGCAATGCCGAAGCATGTGCATGGAGGGTCTTGCGCTGCTGTGGTGCTTGCAGGGGGTATCGAGCATCTCTTCAAAACTCATGGCGGGTTGCCATGCCGTCTTGCCGGTCTGCTGGCGCTTCGCCACCGGGTTTGCCGCGGGCTCGGTGGCCGCGACGAGTCGGTTGTCGTGGCACTGTGCCGGCTGGTCGGCCTTGCGCTTGTTGTTCTGGTGATGCTGCTGCCGGCTGCTTTCGCCGGCCGGCTTCGGAGGTGGAACCGGCTTTGCCTTGCCGGCTTCATCCAGCGCCACCTGGATCTTCATGGCAGAGTCGGCTTTGGCATATTTGTCCACCGTCACCATGAGCGCGGCCATGGTGGCCGGCTCGGAGCGTAAGAGCTTGTGCTTGAGGAGGGTGCCGTCTCGGCACCCGTTGACGAAGTATTGGATCGCCTGGACTTCATGGACGCCCTCGTAGCTGTTTCGGAACTCGGTCCAGCATGCGAGGTACTCACGACCGGTCTCCATAGGCCCTTGCACGCACATGCCGAGTTGGCTAGGTCGGCCGGGTCGCTTGTAGGTCCCCATGAAGTTGCGGACGAAGGCTTGCTCGAAATCGACCCACATGTTGACGCTGCCCATCGGCAGACTGTTCAAGTGTGGGCCAACCCCTGGAGCATGAGCGGTGCGTAGCGCACGGCGAGATGATGATTGGCACCGGTGATGCCAATGGCCGTGGTGTAGCTGGTGAGCCGGTCTTCTGGCTTCATGGTCCCTTTGTACTTGGGGGTGTCGCGGGGGAGCATGAACCCTTTGGGAAAGGGCTCCTCCCGGATGCGTGGGCCGAAGCATGCCGGCCCGATAGCGCCGCTCTCCTCCACCTCCAGGGGTCGAGCATGCTGATCGAAGCGGTGGCGAGCGTCGGCGTCGTCGATGGTGCGCAGGCCGGGTCGATAGGTGTCCAGGCCACGGGGGCCCGGGTCGGTTGGAGCCGGACGCCGGCCATGTTGGCCGGGTCCGCGCTGGATCTCTGGGACAGGCTCGTCGCCCAATCCGCCGGCGGCTGTGGCGGCCGGGTCGCGCTGAGTCCGGGCTCGGCCGGAGTGCGCCTCGCCGGGTGGCGAGGAAGCTGTGTGCAGAAGTTCGACGGGTCCGCCAAGGCGGGCGGAGCCGGATCCCGCCGGCTTGGCGAGCTGGTTGAGGCGGTCTTGCTGGGCGTTGGCTGTGTTGAGGAGTTCGCGCTTCCGCTCGATGCGCTCCTTTAGCTCCTCACCCGTGAGCTAGTCCAGGCCGACTGTGGCTGCTTGGGCAGCACGCATGTTCTACGCTGGGGTCTCGTAGACGGTCGAGATGACGCCAAGAGCCTGGCCGATCGCTCCTCCCCGGGCACGCACATCGGCGACCCGTCTTGGCTCGGCCATGGTGGGCGTGACTCTGTAGGCGGCATTGTGCTCCAGCTGAGCGGCGTCCAGGCGACACTGGGTGGTGGCGAGCGTCTCGGACAGGTCCAGCATCTGTTGGCGCCTTTCCTAGAGCTGGGTTCGGGCCTCAACAACCTTGGTGGCGTCGATGTCGGTGCCGATGGGGATGTGGAGGCTCTGCATCACGGCGCGCGACGGATCGGACGGCTCGGTCCATTCTGATGCGGCCCTGGCTTCGGCGGCCTTCCTTGTCTTGCTCGACGAGGAGGAGGCGCCAACGCCGGTGACGAAGACCTCCACATGGACGTCCATCGCCCCGGCGGAAATGCCGCCGCCGAGGGAGAGGGTGGAGTCGGAGTAGCTGAGCACCTCGCTGGGGTACTTGTCGGTCGTGAACGCATCGGAGATGCGCAACGCGGTGAAGGAGGCGGCGAGCGCGCCGACGACATCGTCCGCCAGCGCGAGGGACTCGTCAGAGTAGGAGAAGGGCCCCGTCTGAAGCATGCTCCCGGTCAGCTCCTCGAGCAGCCCCACGGTGGGCGCCAACTGTTGTGGTGGGCGCACGGCAGATGCCAAGGGATGGCTAAAGAGAGGAGGAGGCTCGAGGGCGCTGGTGGGCTCCAGAGGCGAGGTTGGCATGAGCGGGCACGGGACGCCGAACAAACCCAGGTTCGGGGCTCTCCGGAGAGATAACACCCCTAGTCCTGCCGAGTGTAGTTTGATGTTTGATAGTACAATGTTTCTCCTAGAGCTGTATGGGGGAGGAAGGAGGCTGGCCAAGGCTTAGGCTGCTCCTTCTCTCTAGTGTTGGTGTCTCGGTGGCTAGCTCTGTGCTTACTGGCTTTTCTCTTTCTCTCCTTTATCTCTCTCTTGTTGCTTGCCCGCATGCGTGGGCTCTGGGGGTTTTTATAGACCAACCCCCCAGGGGTACAATGGTAATGTTACAAGTCGGTGGGTACGGGTTGTCGGCGTCCGGGGACCCGGGCTGGGATCCGCCGGGGGCCTGCGGTTTGCGGGTTCCCCTAGGTGCGGGCCCCGCGTGCCTAGGGGGACTGTGCGCCGTCTTGTCGATCGTTAGGGCATGGCCGAGTTGAGTCATATACAGTGGCTCTCCGTCAGGTCCCCGCTTGCTGTCGTCAGCGGTGAGGACATGGGCACTATAGCCACGCCAGCCCTGGTCAGCGGGTAGGTGACGGGCACTGTTGCCACGCTCCGGCTGACCAAAGGTATGGGCGGGGCACTGTTGCCTTGGTCATCGATGATTGAAGACTCGTCCCATCATACGACCTGGATGGGACGGGAGCTGACCCGTGGCTGGATTGCGGAGCACGCCACAGGTGGAGCTGGCTTGTCGTGGAAGATTTGGTTGTGCCGGGTTCGGCTGTCTTGTGTTAGTTGCTGAGGCCGAGTAGACGCGTCTTGCCAGGTCGGAGAGCTCGACCGGGTTGCGGGGCTTGGCCGGGTCGAGCAACCCGGCCAAGCACATGCCGACTTGAGGGGCGATGCCGGCCCCATTGTTTTTGAAAAGGATTCGGGCTCCATTGCCTACCCAGGGTTCATCCCCCCGACAGGACTTGAGCGTGGCCTCCTACTGGATTGATAGCTTGGTTCTAAAAAACTGAGGGAAATACTTACGCTACTTTGCTGCATCACCCTTTCCTCTTCAAGGGAAAACCAACGCAGTGCTCAAGAGGTAGCAAGCTGCCGCCGTCTCCTGTTCTTCATCGGGAGGCTAGATCTGGAGTCCGGTTGGGGCTCCGGAGAGGGGGATCTTCGATCTTCATCATCACCAACCCTTCTCCATCGCCAATTCCATGATGCTCCCCACCGGGAGTGAGTAATTCCTTTGTAGGCTCGCTGGTCAGTGAGGAGTTGGATGAGATTCAACATGTATTCTAGTTAGTTTTTTTAGGGCTTGATCCCTAGTATCCACTATGTTCTGAGATTGATGTTACTATGACTTTGCCATGCTTAATGCTTGTCACTTTGGGCCCGGGTGCCATGATTTCAGATCTGAACCGTTTATGTTATCACATTATATCCATGTTCTAGATCCGATCTTGCAAGTTATAGTCACCTACTACGTGTTATGATCCCGCAACCCCGGAGTGATAATAGTCGGGGCAACTCCCGGTGATGACCGTAGTTTGAGGAGTTCGTGTATTCACCGTATGTTAATGCTTTGTTCCAGTTCTATATTAAAAGGAGGCCTTAATATCCGTTAGTTTCCAATGGGACCTTGCTGCCACGGTAGGTTAGGACAAAAGATGTCATGCAAGTTCTTTCCATAAGCACATATGACTATTTTCTGAATACAAGCCTACATTATATTTATGAACTGGAGCTAGTGCCGTATCACCCTAGGTTATAACTGTCTGATGATGAATATCATCCAACAAATTACTGATCCAATGCCTACGATTTTCCTACATATTGATCTTGCTAAGTTACTACTGCTATCACTGTTACAGTTACTATTGTTGTCGCTACTATTATCAAAACTATCATACTACTTTGCAACTGATCACTTTGCTGCAGATAATTAATCTCTAGGTGTGGTTGAATTGACAAATCAACAGCTAATACTTGCAAGTATTCTTTGAACCCCCTTGTGTCGAATCTATAAATTTGGGTTGAATACTCTACCCTCGAAAACTGTTGCGATCCCATATACTTTGGGTTATCAAGACATTTTTCTGGCACCATTGCCGGGGAGCATAGCTATATTTGTTGAGTAACTTGGGATTATTATCAATTTATCACTATGAAGAATCTGAAGGATGCTAAGACTAATATTTTTTCCTATGAGACGAGCGAGGGTAAGGAACTGCCATCTAGCTCTGCTTTAGATTCACCTTCTATTATAAGTAAACTTGCAACACCACCACATGCTACTAATCCTGACATGTCACAAGTTATTGATGATGCTACTTCTGCTATGAATGATACTTATGATGATGCTAGTACCTTGCTTGATTATGGAGTGCCACTAGGTGAATTTCTTGATGAACAAATTGCTAGAGTAGGACAACATGATATCGTTGAAACTGATGATGAGCTTGAAACACCTATTAGAACTAGCCCTCCTAGATATGAATTTCCAAAGGTACCGGAAGGTTATGTTATGAATGAGGAGACAACTAGAGATATTCTTGCTTGTAAGGATAGAGATGATCTAGAGAAATTATTATGCAAGTATAAAGAAAAATCTTTGAATGCTAGAATGCAATGTGATCCTAAGTTTGCTACTTCACCTATCTTTATTGATGATAAGGATTATGAATTCTCTGTCGACCCAGAGTTGATTACTCTGGTTGAATCTGATCCTTTCCATGGTTATGAAACTGAAACTGTTGTGGCACATCTTACTAAGTTGAATGACATAGCCACCCTTTTTGCTCATGATGAGAAAACTCGTTATTACTATATTCTCAACTTATCTCCGTTCTCGTTAAAGGGTGATGCTAAAGCTTGGTAAAATAATGTTGCTCCTGGTTGTGTGTGTAGTCCCCAGGATATGATTTATTACTTCCCTGAAAAATATTTTCCTGCTCATAAGAAACAAGCTGCCTTACAGGAAATATTTAACTTTGTGCAAATTGAAGAAGAGAGTCTCCCACAAGCTTGGGGGAGGCTTCTCCAATTGCTTAATGCTTTGCCTGATCATCCTATTAATAAAAATGAAATACTTGATATCTTCTATAATGGACTAACCAATGTTTCTAGCGATTTCCTAGATAGTTGTGCTGGTTGTGTTTTCAGGGAATGAACTATTGGGTCAGCTGAAGAATTATTGAATAACATATTAAAAAATAATGATGATTGGACTCTTCCTGAACCACTGCCAAAACCCACTCCAAAGAAGAGGGGTATCTTATATCTGAGTCCTGAAGATATGCAGAGGCAAAGAAATCTATGAAGGAAAAAGGTACTGAAGCCGAGGATGTCAAAAATTTACCTCCTATTGAAGAAATACACGGGCTTGATACACCACCACCACCACCTAAGGTGGTAGAGGTAAATTCTCTAATGAAGTTCATTGATAATGATAATCCTCACAATATGCATCCTAGCCAAATGCCTTTATGAGTTTCAAAATTACTAGAAAATAAGATCACTTCTATGCAAATGTTATGAAACAATTGAAGTATAATTCTGATATGATTGCTCGCTTGAGTGACTTGTTATTCAGAATCTCAAATGACGTTAGATGTGTTGGAAAGCATGCTTCTATGGTTCAAACTCAGTTAGAACAACTTGTTAAATCTCAAAGAGAGTTTCTAGATGAAATGAATAATAATATCAATGATCATGCTGTTAGAGTAATGACCAGAGGAGGTAGGATGACTCAGGAACCACTTTATCCTGAGGGACACCCAAAAAGAACTGAACAAGGCTCTGAAAGAGCTAACACTAATGCACGTAGTCCTTCTAAAAAGAATAAGAAGAAGAAAAATGATAGGACTTTGCATGCCTCTAGTGAACATGAAGTACAAAAACCTCCTGATAATGATAATGAAATCTCTATCTCTGATGCTGAATCTCAGTCTGGTAATGTACACTCACCTTCTGATAATGAAAAATATAATGATGAGGTTCATGAAAATACTCAAACAAATAATAAAGAACCAGAAAATGATGTTGAGATAGAACCTGCAGCTGATCTTGATAACCCACAACCCAAGAATGAAAGATATGATAAAAGAGACTTTGTTGCTAGAAAACACGGTAACGAAAGAGAACCATGGGCTCAAAAACCTATGCCCTTTCCACCCAAGTCAACTAAAAAGAAAGATGATGAAGAATATGAATGCTTTGCTGAAATGCTGAGGCCAGTCTTTTTGCGTACCCGCTTGACTGATATCTAAAAAATGCCTCCCTATGCAATGTACATGAAAGACATCATCACCAATAAGAGAAAAATACCTGAAGCTGAAATCTCCACCATGCTTGCTAATTATACTTTCAAAGATGGAGTACCCAAAAAACTTGGAGATCCAGGGATACCAACTATACCTTGCTCCATCAAAAGAAATTATGTGAAAACCGCTTTATGTGATTTGGGAGATGGTGTTAGTGTTATGCCTTTCTCTTTATATAAAGACTTGATTTGAATAAGGTCACACCTACTGAAATATCTTTGCAAATGGCTGACAAGTCGACTACCATACCAATCGGTATTTGTGAGGATGTGCCCGTTGTTGTTGCTAATGTTACTATTTTGACTGACTTTTTTATACTTGAGAAGCCCAAGGACGACAACATGTCGATTATCCTTGGTAGACCATTCTTGAATACTGAAGGGGTTATTATTGATTGCAATAAAATCAAGGTCACTTTTCATATAAATGATAATGAGCATACGATGCACTTTCCGAAGAAAAAATTCCAAGTGAATGGTAAAAATCTCCGACAATCACTATTGGAAGTTTTCAACTACCTCTATCTACCACCAAAAAGAAATATCAAATGGTTATTGTTGGAGACATTCATATCCCCTTTAAGGTAGCTTAGTGATTTACGAAAGTTCTTCGGTCTCATGCTAATCAAAATTGGTTGTTAATAAGACTTGATCAACCTTATTAATGGATCATTTTTGAGAGGTATGAAGTTGATGAATTTAGTGAGCACTACCTTCTGTCCCTACCTTTTGTTTTATGTTTTTATTAGTTAAATAAAATAAATGCCAGGTTTTGTCTGTTTTTTGAATTTCCCGTGCAATAAAAAATGACCCAAAAATAAAAGTTCTTAGAATGCTCTGAAAATTTAATACGATTTTTTGTGAATATTTAAGAATTTTTGGTGCAAATAACATCACAGGGAGGTGTACCAGGTGGGCACAACACACCTGGGCGCGCCAGGACCCCCAGGCACGCCCTGGTAGGTTGTGATCCCCATGTGGGCCCCCTCACTTATCTCTTCATCCCACATCACCACCTACCTCCAAAAAAATCACCATTGATCTCTATCTCGTGTTCTTGCTCTCAAACCCGCGGATTTCGATCTCTTTGCTCGAAGCTCCGTTTTCGAAACTGTTTCGGGGATTGTTGCTTGGTATGTGACTCCTCCGTTTGTGTCGGCGTTCTGGGAACGGGGACCCAGACTTGCCTGCCTGCGGCTCACGGCGTGGCTCCACTCGCGGCCTAGTACGACCCGTCTTCACCAACAAACACCCAAGACCCTCGTGAGGGGCCAAGCCTCGCAAGGCAGACAACACAAGACCTCCTCGGGAGTGGCCTCATCAGGCTGGCTCGCGAGGGGCGGAGAGATCAAGGCAAGGTGAACCTCGCGAGGTTCCAATGACGTAAGCCATGACGACCAAGGCCAAGTGGGCGCCAGCGCGCGCAGTGTCCTCATTTCCTCTTTGGTGCTAAGGAGGAAAGCATAGGCGATGAGTACCGAGGGATCAGGCAAAGGTTTCCATATTAGTGCAACAAGACCAAGACCAGTAGGACGGTAGGACGAAGGTCATCGTGGAGCCCAAGCTGGCGTCATCATCAGAGCCTTTGGCAGGCGAAGACCACCTTTAGTCAGGATAGCTTGTACTAGGTGTTCCCCTTAAAAATGGCCGTTGTGGCATCCCTTCCCGCTCAATATTTGGGAAGAGGACCAGGGCCTCTAGAAATAGGACTACCAACCACAGTAGGAGGCAACTCATCTCGAACTGACCTCAACGGATTCAGATCATCCTCACACCCACCAAGCACAAGAACACCTCGCCTCAGGAGGCTGTTCTTCCCCTTGTATTATTCATCCTCAACCCAAGAGGCAATCCACCACACCACACTGGAGGAGGGTATTACACCACAACGGTGGCCTTAACCGGTATAAATCTCGTGTCTCTTGTGTTGCGAGTTCGTCGAGCTAGGATTTGAGATCGCGGTGAGGCTGAGGGCATGATTAGGTAGGGGGAAATCTTCGCGCGCACCCTAGTGTTCGAACCTCAAGGGTTTTGCCGGAACCCAAAATCTGACATTTGGCGTGCCAAGTAGGGGTGCGTCGGAGCTTTCCTTTCGTCAATCTGCGCTCCGCCATCACCACGCTTCGCCCCCATGGCAGGCGTCGCACTTCCCGCTCCGATGACTGGTGCCAGTGGCGGGGCTAGGGGGCTCCGAGCCTTGGCCCCCACCTTGCGGCAGGTGCAGTGGCCGCCGAAGTTCAAGCCGCAGATGCCACCGTGCTACAACGGCGCGGCGGACCCGATGGCTTTCTTGCTGGCATACGAAGAGGCCGTCCTTAAGGCCGGGGGCGACGACAAGGTCATGGCCAATTGGCTTCCCATGGCCCTCGCCGGCGTGCCGTGTGCCTGGCTGCTCAACCTCCCCGGATCCACGGTAGCATCTTGGGAGGAGTTGCGCGGCCTCTTCGCTGCACACTTCGCGGCACCGGCGCCCCACGCGGTCGCGGCCCTCCTCGGCGGCTCGCAAGCGCCACTCTCGGACCGCCACGCCAAGCCGTTCTTTCGCCAGATTAGCACCACTTCCGTGCGGCAGGGAGCTCCCCCGGGTTGGGTGGCACCCAAGGCCGACCCGACCTTCGACTCAGAAGATCAACCCATCACCACCGTCGGCTCAGTCGTCCTCCCTATGCTTTGCACGCCCACCATCTTCCACGTAGCCGTCACCAAGACCTTCATCAACGGCGGTGCCGGCCTCAACGTGCTCTCGGTGGAGGCCTTCAGCATCCTTCACATACCACTCGAGCAGCTCCGCCCCAGCAAGCCTTTCTCCAGTGTCAGAGGCGGCTCCTCCAGCCCCCTAGGGCAGATCTGTCTTCCTGTGACCTTCGACACCCGCGACAATTACCGCACTGAGTTGATCGACTTTGACGTCGCCCACATCAGCCTCCCGTACAACGCTATTCTCAAGTACCCAACTCTAGCTCAGTTCATGGCGGCGACCCATCCGGCCTACAACCTCATGAAGATGCCTGGGAGCAAGGACATCCTCACTATAGTGGGGGATACCAAGGAGGCTCTGGCGGCACTCAAGCTTGCCCTCAAGACCGCCGCGGCAGCGCAACCAGCCAACACGGGCACCTCCGGAGCTAAGACAGCCGCGCCGACCAAGAAGAAGCAGTTATTCGCCCAAGACCGGGCATAAACCAAGCAGGTGCCAGTCGAGGAAGACGTGTCCTCAGGAGCCACTTTCACCACAGGCGCCAACCTCGACCCCGGCAAAGAGGAGGCACTGGTGAAGTTCTTGCACGCAAACAAGGAAGTATTCACCTGGGAACCTGATCAGCTGGTAGGGGTCCCAAGAGGAGTGATTGAGCATCACTTGAAGGTGTGCCCCAATGTACGCCCTGTGAAGCAGAGGGCACGGAGGCAGTCCACGGAGAAGCAGTCCTTCATCGTCCAAGAAACCCGCAAGCTGGAGGCAGCAAGCGTCATTTGTGAGGTCCGGTACCCTGAATGGTTGGCAAACACCATCATTGTGCCCAAGAAAGGCGTAAAGGAGCACATGTGTGTCGACTTTACCAACCTCAACAAGGCCTACCCCCAAGATCTGTTCCCGCTTCCATGCATCGACCAGATCATCGAGTCCACCGCCGAGTGTGACCTGCTGAGCTTCCTAGATGTGTTCTCAGGCTGCCACCAGATCAAGATGGCGGTAGAAGACGGCGAGAAGATGACCTTCCTGACCCCGTGTGGGGTATACTGCTACACTTGCATGTCGTTCAGGCTGCACAACACAGCCGCGACCTTTCAACGGCTGATGCACATCGCCCTGGGGCGATAGCTCGGGAGGAATGCTGAAGCCTACGTCGATGACATTGTGGTGAAGTCTCGAAAGGCGAGAACTTTAATTCAAGACCTGGAGGAGCCCTTCGAAAGCCTGCGCCAGGTAGACTTGCTTCTTAATTCGGAGAAATGTGTTTTTGGTCTCCATTCTGGCAAGCTGCTGGGTTTCCTCGTGTCCCACAGGGGGATCGAGGTGAACCTGGAGAAGGTCAAGGAAATCGAAGACATGAGTCCACCACAAACCCTCAAGGAGATGCAGAAGCTCGCCGGCCGCGTGACCATGTTGGGGCGTTTCATCTCCAAGCTGGGAGAGCGTGCCCTTCCGTTCTTCAAGCGGATGAAGAAAAAGGGCCCATTCGAGTGGACTCCAAAGGCCGACCAAGCGTTTCAAGACCTCAAGAGATACCTGACCAGCCCTCCGGTGATGGTGGCGCCCCGACCTCTCGAGCCCCTAGTGATGTACCTTGCCGCCACCCCTTACTCTGCCAGCGTAGCTCTGGTGGCGGTCCGGGAGGAGCGCCGGGTTAGTGACGCGTCGCGCCAAGCCGCTCCCTCAGCCGGGGTGGCACAAGACCCATAGGGCTTCGTGAGGGCTGCGGCGACGCTAGTGAAGGACCAGGCTCCACAAGACGGCGTACTTGGGCCTACGGAAGCCCCAACGAGCGACCAGGTTTAGGGGGCTTCGTTGTCTCAGGAGACGCCCCAACCTCCTGAAGTCACGGGCCTCACCAATGCACCCTCCCTTGTCGAGCACCCTGTGTACTTCATCAGCATGGTGTTGCCGGACACGAGGGCGCGGTACCCCATGCCTCAAAAGCTCATGCTCGCACTCTTGGTGGCCTCACTCAAGCTGTGGCACTACTTTCAAGGTCACCCCATCAAGGTCGTCTTGGCCTACCCGTTGGAGAGGGTTCTCAGGAGCCCTAACTCCGTCGGAGAGTCGCTGAGTGGAACATCGAGCTACAGGCATTCTAGTTGGAGTTCAGCACAACCAGGGTCATCAAGGGAGCCGCGCTCTCTGATTTCATGGCAGAATGGGCGGACGCCCCGGGGCTTGAAGAAGGCGAGGATCGGTCCCTCTCGCCAGGGAGTGAAGCGCCAAATGACTGGGTTATGTATTTTGATGGCGCCTTTGCACGCCAGGGCGCGGGGGCTGGAGCAGTGCTCATCTCACCCACTCAGGACAAGCTTTACTACGCCGTGCAGCTCTGCTTCTAGCAGGGCGAGAAGGTCTCCAACAACATAGCAGAGTATGAAGGCCTCGTAGCTGGCCTCAAGGCTGCAGTGGCCCAGGGGGTGGAGCGCCTCACCATCAAGGGCGACTCGCAGCTCCTCATCAACTTCTCCAACAAAGTGAATGAGCCGAAGGACGAGCACATGGAGGCGTACCTCATGGAGGTGCGCAAGATGGAGAAGCAGTTCTTGGGACTGGAATTGCAGCATGTGCCCCGTGGCACCAACAAGGAAGCCGACGACATTGCCAGGAGAGCATCCAAGCGGCTACCCCAAGAGCATGGCATCTTAGAGGAGCGGCTCTTCAAGCCATCGGCAACACTGCCACTTTCAAGAACTGTGCTGCCTCGGGAGGAGCTCCCTCAACCACCTGCCTCAGGAGCCCCGGCTTGCGGCCCGACCTCGGGAGCACGCTTACTCTTGGCGCTTGAGCCTCAGGAGGGGTGCTGGACCAGTGAATTCAAGGAATACTTGATGCAAGGGACGCTGCCAGAGAAGGAGGAGGACGCGGAGCGTGTGGCCCGACAGGCCACGACATATTGCGTCAAGGACGGTGAGTTATACAGGAAACGACCAAATGATGTTTCCCTGCATTGCATCTCCAAGGAGCAGGGGAAAGAGCTATTGGCCGACATATACGACGGGGACTGCGGGCACCACTTGTCGTCACGCACCCTCATCGGCAAGGTGTTTTGCAACGGATTCTACTGGCCTACGACACTCAACGACGTGGTTGAGATGGTGAGGTCCTACGAGGCCTGCTAGTTCCACGCCAAGCAGATCCATCAGCCGGCTCAGGGCCTCCAGACCATCCCACTCTTGTGGCCATTTGCGGTCTGGGGGCTGGATATCTTGGGCCCATTCCCTCGAGCGCCTGGGGGCTACCGCTACCTCTACGTCGCCATCGACAAGTTCACCAAGTGGGTGGAGGTAGAAGCCGTCCACACCATTCCGACCGGCTCCGCGGTCAAGTTCATCAAAGGTCTCGTGAGCTCGTTTGGGGTCCCCAACTGCATCATCACCGACAACGGCTCGCAGTTCACTAGAAATCTCTTCAAGACGTATTGTGCTAACATTGGAACACAGATCTGCTACGCTTAGGTGGCGCACCCCTGGAGCAATGGCCAGGGCGAATGCGCCAATGCAGAGCTCCTGAGAGGCCTCAAGACCAGGACCTTCAAGAAGAAGCTTAAGGCATGCGGCAAGGGCTGGTACGACGAGCTCTGGTCTGTGTTGTGGTCCATCCGCACCACCGCCACCAAGCCAACGGGCGAGACCCCATTCTTCCTCGTCTATGGAGCAGAGGCAGTTATCCCTCACGAGGTCAGGCATCGCTCCGCGCGGGTCCTGGCATTTGATGAGACGTAGCAGGACGCCATGCGAGGGGGTGGACCTCGTGCTGGGGGAGGAACGCCGTCGTGAAGCCATATGCTACGAGCAGCAAGATATCAATAGGCGCTGTGACAGTACCACTGTCATAGCGTCCGCTCCAGGATGCTCGAGGTGGGTGACCTCATGCTACGGCTGGTGCTCTCCAGGGAAGGGCTGCATAAGCTCTCTCCCATGTGGGAGGGCCCGTTTAGGGTCACCCCTGTCTCCAGGCCTCGTGCCGCGTGCCTGGAGACGCATGATGGGGTACCCATCCAGAACGCCTGGAACATCCAGCACCTCCGGAAGTTCTACCCATGAAGAAAGGCCTAGCGCCTGTGAAGAAGGCCCCATGCCTGTGAAGGTCTCCGCTCGTGACACTCACGTAATAATGAGTGGGCTATACACGCCCCTGAGTCTCAGGAGTGCCGCTCTCGGGCCTCTGGGGCTCCCTCCCACGTCCTAGTGGCACCACTTAGCTCCGCGCTGGTGAGAAGACAAGAAGACTAGACTAGGTGCCAGAGGAGGCTTTTCATTTGCTTTCCGTAGTTGGCTTGCCCCTCTTTAATCGAAATTTTCTTTCTGGTGTCGCTTGCTGATCTTGTTTCATCGACTTCTGCCACTGTTTCTGCCTTCGGTTCTTTGTTTGACCTGTACCCTCTCTCGCGTACCTCACGAGGGGGCTGGACAGGTGCGCTCATGCCCTCATGAGCATCTTGTCTGTTTTTCACGAGGCACCCTCGTTCGAGCTGCAAGCTAGCGCACCTCTTTCAATCCGTGCCCCTCGGGTACCGCAATACGTGGCACTGTGTCATGGCCAGGGGCGCCTGCGACCAGGGCTTGGATCTCCTAACAACTTTTTTGCAATTCCTCCTCGCCAAGTACTGGGAAACGCACGCCTTGTGAGGCGGAAACTACTTCAAGCGCATCAAGCTAAGTTATTCCTACGTGCTTATATAAAACATTTATATTGCGACGTGGCACAGGAATGATAAAGAAAGCATAACAACTTGGGAATCATAGTTTATTGCACGCCCCCACGGGGCCCCATACTTGTCTCTCTCAATGCAGGAAGGAAAAGAAGACCGAAACAAAAGCAGCGCGTGCCTTGCAGTAGTTCGCGAGGAGGGATCCATGACGCTCTCTCTGGGCTGAGATAGACCCCACCTCACGCTTCACCGGAGCGCGACGGCGAGACGACCCGCTGCCGCCCTCGAAGCGGGTGCGGCGGCTGATCATAGCTGCCACTGGTGGAGCTGTCGCCGAAGGAAGAGCCGTCGTAGCTTGACGAGCCGCGGTCGGCGCTGAGAGCGGGTTCTCCTTCATCCTCATCACGACCGTCTCCAAGACCGAGCACCTCATCACCTTCGTTGTCCTCAAGGCAGCACCCGACATGGCGACCATCTTCTCCGAACACCCTCACGTAGAGGTTCGCATTGCCATCATACTTGAAGTGGAGGCTGCACCGCCTGCCTAGGCTGCGCGCGGGAAATGTCTGCCAGCCATGGGCCAGGGCAGCATTTCCCACGACGGGGGTCTCGAACGCAACCCAGGAAGCTTTGCTACAGCAGCCGTCCGCCTGCAGCCAGAGCCCACCTGGAGCTGCGGCCGACAGCTCATCGGTGAAGAAGCGCGGGAGCTGAAGCCAGTTGCCGGCAGGGTTCTCCGATCACACCACGAACTCCGGCAGCGCCTCCGCTGAGTGGAAGCATGGTCGGAGAGGCCGCGCGACCATGGCGCGCCTCCCTTCATCGACGGGGCTGCCTCGACATGGGCGGCTCCCACCACGCGGAGGGGCACCGCCGCAGCCGTGAGGGGCCGCGGCGGGGGTCGCACAGTGCTTGCAAGGACGACCGCGTCCACGTTTGGGCGGCGGAGAGCCGGGCCCCTCCTAACAAGCCTTCCCCTTCTCCGCAGCCGAAAACCTCTTCACAGGTGCCATGGGAGTCCCTACTGGCAACGGAGCAAGGGAGGAGAAGCGAGCGGAATGGGAAGAGATGGGCGACAGGGGCTCTACCCCCCCTCCTCATTTATAGCAGGAGAAGGCCAACCGACAGTCCCCACGATCACAGGTAATGATGATACTTCTCCGCATGCAGCAGTGACTCGTCAAGCCGGGCAGTTGCCGAGGCAGCATGGGGAAGCGGAGACGCCCACGTCCAATCCATCGCCACGCGTTGACCAAGGCCGTAGGCTGTTGGGGCCCGCGGCACTCCACACTTGCCCTTTGGCTTCTCCTGGAAGCCAAGTCCGAGCGCTCCTTGGGCCCGGGGCTACTGTCGGTGTTCTGGGAACGGGGGTCCCCAGAGTTGCCTGCCTGCGGATCACGGTGTGGCTCCACTCGCGGCCCAGTACTACCTGTCTTCACCAACAAATGCCCAAGACCCTCGCAAGGGGCCAAGCCTTGTGAGGCGGATGACACAAGACCTCCTCGGGAGTGGCCTCATCAGGCTGGCTCGGGAGGGGCAAAGAGATCAAGGCAAGGAGAACCTCGCAAGGTTCCAATGACGTAAGCCATGACAACCAAGGCCAGGCAGGCGCCAACGCAAACAGTGTCCTCGTTTCCTCTTTGGTGCTAAGGACGCAAGCGCAGGCGATGAGTACCGAGGCATCAGGCAAAGGTTTCCATGTCGGTGCAACGAGACCAAGACCAGCAGGACGGGAGGACGAAGGTCACCGTGGAGCCCAAGGCGGTGTTATCACCAAAGCCTTTGGCAGGCGAAGACCACCTTTAGTCAGGATAGCTTTTACTAGTTGTCCCCCTTCAAAATGGCCGTTGTGGCATTCCTTCCCGCTTAATATTTGGGAAGAGGACCAGGGCATCTATAAATAGGACTAGCCACCATAGTAGGAGGCAACTCATCTCGAGCTGACCTCAACGGATTCAGATCATCCTCACACCCACCAAGCACAAGAACACCTCGCCTCAGGAGGTTGTTCTTCCCCTTGTACTGTTCATCCTCAGCCCAAGAGGCAATCCACCACACCACACTGAAGTAGGGTATTACACCACAACGGTGGCCCGAACCAGTTTAAATCTCGTGTCTCTAGTGTTGCGAGTTCGTCGAGCTAGGATTTGAGATTGCGGTGAGGCTGAGGGCATGATTAGGTAGGGGGAAATCTTCGTGCGCACCCCACTGTAACCTCAAGGGTTTTGCCAGAACCTGAAATCCAACAGTTTGTCCAATTATTTTTTGCTTTAGTGGTTTATATTTTCAATAATTAGCTACTCTTGGTGCTGCTGTAGATGAGCTTGCATGTTGAATTCTTAGTGTTTATGTAGTTTGAATGCTTGCTATGACCTCTATGCATCTCTATGAGTAGTTGTCACCGATATTGTGAAGTTTTGTTGACAAATTTTTGTCACCCAAAAATTTTCACAAAATTCTACGCGAATATGATGAACCTTTTTGGAAGGAGATCTTCAAAGAGGAGTGTTGAACCAAGTGAAAGTTCCATATGAGATGCCACCACCAAAACATGCTTATGGACTTGCGACGATTATATGGGGAGTGTGGGAATTAAGGAGGAATTTGAGCAATATGTTCACAATGCTGGTCTCGGTCCCTACATTTCAGATAAGTGCAACACTTAATCATTTGTCAAAGGATTTAAATTACATCCCCGTGAGTCTAGGGTGTCATTCAAACTGTATGAAAACCCATTTACCATATCTTTAGAGAGATTTTCTCACCACTTCAAAATCCCATTCTGGGGTTCGCTTGACCAACCACCAAGATGTGAGTTCCAAACATTTTTGACTAGCCTTTGTTGTGGTGAGATGAGGGGAGTGACGCAAGGTAGAATAAAGAGCATTCATTTTCTCGCAATTCAGTACTTTGCATTATTCAATGGAAAATGTATAGTAGGCAAACAAGATTGTAGTACACTTTGTGCTCCAGACTTGAGCCTCATATGCACCGCTCTCATCGATGACAGAGTTATAATCTTGGAGCGATTGTTGCACAGCGGTTGCAACACAATGCTAATAGTGGTTATTTCTATGGTGGAATTTATGCCACACGTTTAGCAAGAGAGCTGGGTGTTTCACCTTTGCCCTATGACCCTATTTTAGCCACGCAGTATTTAGACTTTGATGCTATGAAATGCCATAAGATCCTTAAGGGTGAACCCCATAAGTTCACCTATAAATTATTGTTTGACCAAGATTCCGTGGTGTACACATATTTGCCTGCACCTGCTCTCTTTGATTATCACAGTAGGGGAAGATATTTTGTTCTTGAGAGCGAGGTCCGAGCTCATAACACGGTGGTTGTGGCCGCACGGCAGGCTGAGGCATCCGCACCGAGAGCCTCCGTGAGCTATCACCCCGACCACTATCCAGGCTACTGACTGTTACCAAGTTAGGCCAAAAGCCTAAGCATGGGGGAGTACGTATTTCGACTGACATTATATTCATGTTCACACATTTCATTCAGTTGTTGGTGTCTACACTTTTTTGTTGTATTATCCATGCTAAATTTATTTTATCGCTTTCTTCTTATGTGTTTGAAAAACCTTGAGAAAATACAAAAATATTTCCTGCTTCTTTTTGATTTTTCTTTCTAGAGTAGTTAAGTGTAGCACTAAAAAGAAAACCCAAAAAGATTTCCTTGTTCTTCTTTTTCTTGTTGGGAGCTTTCCCGTGTAAATAGTTTTTTTCGTTTTTGCTTTTCCATTTTATTAGCTTGTTCAAGAAAACCAAAAACTCCAAAAATATTTCAATGTGTTTCTCTGAATTTCTTTTCTTTTATTTGAGTCATACCGAGGAGAAGACCATGATGAAAATATTGGGTGGCTCTCATTTGCACTATTGTTGATCTAACAAAGAACCCATATTACCTTGTCTTGCAGATTCCAACTTAGTCCACAACACTCTTGCACTATTACTATTTTCACATCGTTCGGTCGTGCAAGTGAAAGGCAATAATGACGATATTTGATGAACTTTGTGTGGCAGAGAGAAATGGGTATGAACTCGACTTGTTCTGTTTTTGTAAATATGTTTAGCCTAGTATCCATGATTCAGCTCATTATGACTAAACTCGTTTGCAATGACAATTAGAGATTTTAGTTTCTCATGCCATGCATAAGTAGCTAGGAGTGGATAATGATTTATCTTGGATGTCAACATTGTGTTAAAATGATTGTGATGTAGTACGTTGATATTGTATCCTCCTCTGAATGTTCGAGTTGCTTGACTTGGCACATGTTCATGCATTTAGTTGAATCAAAACCAACATAGCCTCTATGATATTTATGTTCATGGTGTTCATATCCTACTCATTCTAGTGTCCATTGTTACTTATGCGTAATGCATGTTGAGGACCGTTGTTGCTCTCTAGCTGGCCGCTTCTCAACCTATTTGCTAGCCTTCGCCTATACTAAGTGGGAATTCTGCTTGTACATCAAAAACCTTGAACCCAAGTTATTCCAGATGATTCCATCATACCTACCTATATGCGGTATTACTCTGACGTACTAAGTAAATTTGCATGTGCCATCTCTAAGAACTTCAAATAAATATCCTTTTTGTGTGCCTGGATCGTTCATGGAACGGCAGGAGGTAGTCGGTATCTTCCATGCTAAGCGGGTTATTCTCGGGATGAGTGTTTGTTCACTCACCATCGCACGAGAAAAGGGCGGTAATAGGGACGCCCAGTCCAAAATGCAAAACAGAAAAGAGCTTACGAATAAACAAACAAAAACTCCTATGGAGTCATAACCTTTACTTTATCACTTGGGAACTGCCACTAGCATGTTTAGCATGGAAGATATCGATAACTGATGGTTGCAAAGTAAACAAGAAGGGTGCATTTCTCAAAATATCATTTACCTCAATTTTAAAAACTTGAGTTGTGGCACCGCTGGAAATCACTGCTTCCCTCTACGAAGGGACTATCTCTTTACTTTTATGTTGTGTCACCACCTTCGAAAATAAGCGCCAGAACCTGAGAGCACTGCTATCATGCTTATGCATTGTGTGTAGCTAATGTTGGGTGCATCATGACTGGATCTTTTCTACCATGAATTACAATGTTTAGTCGTTGCTTGAACTTTGGAGGTGCTCCACATTTATGTTTCGCGGTCTCAGAAAGGGCTAGTGAGATACCACTATTGTCATATTATATTATGGTTGTTTTGATAATGTGTTGCTGTTTGAGATATCTTATTATTGCTCACTAGCTGATACGTCATTGATATGAGTTAATATAATTTTTAAGAGTTATTGTCGACATGGTTAGTTATAATCTTGGCTGAAAACCTGGGTGTGATGTCTACTAGACTACGTTGGTATTTCCCCAAAGAGTAAGGGATGATGCAGCACAGCGACGAAAGTTATTTCCCTCAGTGATGAGACCAAGGTTATCGAACTAGTAGGAGAACCAAGGAACACTACGTAAACAACACCTGCACACAAATAACAAATACTCGCAACCGTTGTTGCTCTCCAGCTGTCATTCCCTTTCAGGTAACGGTGTTAGAAATTGGCAAACGGAGTACGAGAGTTGTAATAATTTGATAGATCAAACGCCAAATAAAATAAAGTGCAGCAAGGTATTTTTCTAGTTTTGGTTTAATAGATCTGAAAATAAAAGCAATAAAATAGATCGCAAAGGCAAATATAATGAGAAAGAGGAGACCCGATGTTGGGGAATGTACTATTTCAAAAAATTCCTATGATCACGCAAGATCTATCTAGCAGAAGCATAGCAACGAGCGGGGAGAGTTTGTCCACATACCCTCGTAGACCGAAAGTGGAAGCGTTTAGTAACGTGGTTGATGTAGTCGAACGTCTTGGCGATCCAACCAATCCAAGTACTGAACGTATGCCACCTCCACGATCAACACACGTTCAGCTCGGCGATGTCCCTCGAACTCTTGACCCAGTTGAGGCCAAGGGAGAGTTCCGTCAGCACGACGGCGTGGTGACGGTGATGATGAAGTTATCGGCGCAGGGCTTCGCCTAAGCACTACGACAATATGACCGAGGTGTGTAACTGTGGAGGGGGGGGGGCACCATAGACGGCTGAGAGAAACTTTGGTGTGCCTTTGGGGTGCCCCCTCCCACGTATATAAAGGGGGGAGGAGAGGTGGCCGGCCCTAGCGGGGTGTGCCATGGGTGGAGTCCTACTTGGACTCCCGGTCCAAGTAGGATTCGATCGCCCCCTTTCCTAGTCCAAGTAGGAGAAGAAGGGAAGGAGGAAGAGGAGAGAAGGAAGGAGGGGGGCACCACCCCCACCCCTTGTCCAATTCAGACTAGGCAAGGGGGGGGGGGCACCTCCTGGCCGGCCCTCTCTCTTCTCCACTAAGGCCCATTAACCTCCCGGGGGGGGTCCGGTAACCCTCGGTACTCCGAAACATATCCGAGACGACCCGAACCATTCCGGTGTTCGAATGTAACCTTCCAATATATGAATCTTTATGTCTGGACCATTTCAAGACTCCTCGTCATGTCCGTGATCTCATCCGAGACTCCGAACAAACTTTGGTACATCAAATCACATAACTCATAATACAAATCGTCATCGAACGTTAAGCGTGCAGACCCTACAGGTTTGAGAACTATGTAGACATGACCGAGACACATCTCCGGTCAATAACCAATAGCGGAACCTGGATGCCCATATTGGCCCCTACATATTCTACGAAGATCTTTATCGGTCAAACCGCATAACAACATACGTCATTCCCTTTGTTATCCGTATGTTACTTGCCCGAGATTCGATTGTCGGTATCATCGTACCTAGTTCAATCTCGTTACTGGCAAGTCTCTTTACTCGATCCGTAATGCATCATCCCTTGACTAACTCATTAGTCACATTGCTTGCAAGGCTTATAGTGATGTGCATTGACGAGAGGGCCCAGAGATACCTCTCCGATACACGGAGTGACAAATACTAATCTCAATCTATGCCAACCCAACAAACATGTTTAGAGACATCCGGAGAGCATCTTTATAATCACCCAGTTACGTTGTGACGTTTGATAGCACACAAGGTGTTCCTCCGGTATCCGCGAGTTGCATAATCTCATAGTCAGAGGAACATGTACATGATGAAAGCAATAGCTATAAAACTAAACGATCATTATGCTAAGCTAACGGATGTGTCTTGTCCATCACATCATTCTCTAATGTTGTGATCCCGTTCATCAAATGACAACACATGTCTATGGTCAGGAAACATAACCATCTTTGATTAATGAGCTAGTCAAGTAGAGGCATACTAGGGACACTTTATTTTATCTATGTATTCACACAGGTACTAAATTTCCGGTTAATACAATTCTATCATCAATAATAAACATTTATCATGATATAAGGAAATATAAATAACAACTTTATTATTGCCTCTAGGGCATATTTCCTTCACCCGGGGGCCGTAGATTTCACTAGTGGCTTCTCTCAAGAAAAATAGCAAACAATGGGTAAACAAATTACTGTTGTGCAATTGACAGAACTTCAAATAATCATTACAATATCTAGTCAATGATCATTATGTAGGCATCACGTCCAAGATTAGTACAGTGACTCCTGCCTGCATCTACTACTATTACGCCACACATCGACCGCCATCCAGCATGCATCTAGTGTATTAAGTTCATGGAGAAATGGATTAATGCAATAAGAACGATGACATGATGTAGACAAGATCTATTCATGTAGAAATAGACCCCATCTTGTTTTCCTTAATAACGATGATACATACGTGTCGGTTCCCCTCTGTCGCTGGGATCAAGCACCGTATGATCGAACCTGTTACATAGCACCTCTTCCCATTACAACATAAATAGATCAAGTTTGTCAAACAAAACCCAAATATCTGGCATCCTGGGAACGGGGGTACCCAGGCTTGCCTGCCTGCAACCCGTGGCGCGGCTCCACCAACGGCCTGGTACGGCCCATCTTCAGCAGCAACCAATCAAGACCGTTGCGAGGGGCCAAGCCTCACGAGGCGGACGACACCAAGACCTCCTCGGGGGAAGCCTCACTAGGATGGCTCCCGAGGAGCGGATATATCTATGCGAGGGGCATCTCGCGAGGTTCACGTGACGTGAGCCATGACAACCAAGGCCAGGCGGGCGCCAGCGGGCGCAGTGTACCAGTTGCCTCTTTGGTGCTAAAGAGGCAGGCGCAAGTGAGGAGTCCCGAGGCATCAGGCAAAGGTTTCCATATCGGTGCAACGATACCAAGACAAGCAGGACAGTAGGATGGAGGTCATCACCAAGCCCATAGCTGCATCACCACCAGAGCCTTTGGTAGGCGAAGACCACCTTTTGTCAGGATAGCTTGTACTAGTTGTCTCCCTTCAAAATTGGCCATTGTAGGATCCCTTCCCGCCTACATTCGGGAAGAGGACCAGGGCCTCTATAAATAGGACTAGCCACCACCATAGGGAGAGAGATAATTCAGACCACCCTCGCACGCACCAGCTCACCGAGCTCAAGAACACATCTCCTCAGGAGGCTGTTCATACCTTGTACTTGTTCATCCTCAGCCCACAAGGCAATCCACCACCACCACACTGGAGTAGGGTATTACACCACGACGGTGGCCGGAACTAGTATAAACCTCTGTGTCCCGTGTTCTTTGGGTTCGTCGAGCTAGGACGTGAGATCGTTGTGCGAGCGAACTAGGGAGAGAGAATTCTTCGTGTGCAGCCTAGAGTTCGAACCTCAAGGGTTTGCCGGAACCCAGAATCCGACATTTGGCGCACCAGGTAGGGAGTGCGCCGAAGCCTTCCTTCCATCGATCGACGCACCATTGCTCGGCCGCATCCATGGCTGACGCTTGCCGAGACCGTGCTGAGCGCCAGTCCGTCCTTGCCGCTCGCATCGCTCAGATGGCGCCTGTTGGTGGGGAACAAACAGCAAGCTTCATCACTGCACCCCTCTGTGCGGCGGCACGGATGCACCGCCACCCCGTCACTGACTCCGGCCGGCTCGTCGTCTCACCCTCATCGTGCACGCATGGACGCGCAAGCCGTGTCACTCACGCGAGCTCCCGCGTTACCGCCCGGTCGACGACCTCTACGAAGACTGGCTGGACCGCATCGCCGAGCTAGTCAGCGCTGCCAGGGGCTCTCCCGCACCATCTCTCTCGTCGCCTCGCCCACCTCTAGCTTTGGGCACCGTAGCCCATGGAGCGCCTCCACCACCTCTACATCAAGACGCCGCCCTTGCCACAAGACGCGCGGCCCCGCGGCGCGACCCACCTTGCAGGGCGTCCGCGCATGAAGAAGGAAGCTGCCAAGAGATTCCTCGGCCGCAAGAAGATGCTCTTGCACTCCCTGCACCACCATGCAGGATCGCGCGGTGCTAGTGGCGACAGCGTATCGGTACCAAGACCGGGATCCGCCTCCATGACGGGCTCCAGTGACCACGGCGGGCTGCCGTGCCTTCACCCCCGAGCTGTGCAGCGTCATCTGGCCCTGCAAGTTCAAGCCTGACCTACATCCACGCTATGATGGCACCCCCGACCCTGCTGAGTTCCTGTAGCTCTATGAGCTGAGCATCGAGGCGGCCAACAGCGATGAGAAGGTCATGGCGAACTAGTCTCCCATGGCTCTCAAGGACGGCGTGCGCTCGTGGCTCCTGAAGCTGCCCGCGGGATGGAGGGGCGAAATGCACGAGTGCTTCGTCGCAAACTTCCAAGGCACTCGTGACCGCCCGCCTGCCGCTGGTGATCTGCGGCTCATCAAGCAGCAGCCAGGGGAGACCCTATAGAAGTACATCCAGTGTTTCAACAGCGTTCGCCTCAAGATCCCCAACGTGACGGACAAAGCCATCATCTAAGCATTCCTCGATGGTGTCCGTGATGTCAAGATGAAGGAGGAGCTCGCAATCCACGAGGACCTATGCACGGCTCTGGAGATGTTCAACATGGCGACCAAGTGCGCAAGGGCTTAGGCGGGATGCCTTTCCCTCCTCAAGCTCCCAGCCGCCGACCAGGAAGACAAGAAGGCCAAGGCCAAGGACGTGAAGCGCAAGGGGGCTGCCGTGTTCGTGGCGGAACCGGAGATGAAGCGCGACAGTGACCACCTCGAGTCGTCCAAGGCCAACCGCCCGTTCTGCACCTTCCACGACATTCACAGCCACAACACCAACGACTGTCAGGAGCTCAGGGCCATCCGTGATGGGCACTTCGGTCGATGCACCGAGCGCAATGACCGAGGCTACGGCCATGGGGGAGGCCGCAGTGGAGGACCCTGGGATGACCGTGACCCCCGTCAGGAGTGGCGCATATGACCTCGCAAGCACCGCTGGTAGGACCAACCTCGCAAGGGCGCCTGGAGAGACCAGCCTCGTGAGGACCGCCCCTAGGGCAACGCTGGCCTCCCTCCGCTGTCACCACCATCAATAAGGAACGACGACCATCATCAGGACGAGGGGGGCTGGGGGCTTCCAGGAGCCTCGCGCCATTGCTTGCATCTTGGGTGGCGCTCATGCCCCAGCCTCTCAACGTATCTTCAAGCAGTTTGCTCATGAGGTGAACACGACCCTTCCTAGGCTCGAGGCCATGCGCCCGCTCAGGTGGTCCAAGTGCGCCATCACTTTCAGCTCCTCCGACCAACTCAAGGGCGTGGCTGCCGGCGTCCTCTCAATGCTCTGCTCACCCATCATCAGTAATGTCCAAGTCACCAAGACCCTCATCGACGGCGGCGCAGGGCTCAATGTCCTATCCGTCGAGACGTTCGACCGCCTCCAAGTGCCATATGATCAGCTACAGCCTACCAAGCCCTTCTCAGGAGTGACCGATGTCTCCACCACCCCGATTGGGCTGGTCCGCCTTCCTGTCACCTCCGGCAGGCGTGACAACTACCGCACCGAGCTCATTGACTTTGACGTCGCCCACATCTGCCTGCCGTACAACGCCATCCTTGGGTACCCAACCCTGGCAAAGTTTATGGCATTGACCCATCACGGTTATAACGTCCTCGAGATGCCTGGGAGCTGCGGCGTCATCATGGTCGCCTGCAAAGAGAAGGACGCGGTGTGTTCCCTTGAGCGTGCTTACCAAGCTGCAGCGTCCGAAGACCCAGATAACGAAGGCGCCATGTACCCTCCCGAGGCCATTGCCAAGAAGAAGAAGCAACTGCTCCACCAAAGGCCTCAGGAGAGCGGCGTCTCCAGCAGTACCACTTCAGGACCTGCGTCCACAGATGGGGCGCCTCCCTCCCACGCATAGGAAGGCGTGCCTGACACCCTCCTTAGGCTGGGCTCTGGGGCTCTCTTCTGGAGGGCCTCAGATCTAGCCAGCGTCACGAGGGAGGCACTCGGGCACCATGTGGAGGCATGCTTTGCCGCACGTTTCCCTCAAGAGGGCACAAGGCATGGAGTGCCTAGTGCTTAGGAGTTCATCACCAAGACCACCAGGGAGCTTCAAGAGGCAAAGTCCATGCGCGGCGACCGCCGCCCACCACCTGGCGCAGCTCCGCGTCCTGGTGTGTATGATGACATGCGCGTCTGTGTCAACATTCCAGGGCTCAACAGGGCCACATCTCAGGGGTGTTTCTGGACTTCACACGTTGGTTGGTGTGAGGGCCCACCTCACAACTAAGTTCGCATGCCGTTCGGCTTGCCGAACGCGGCTGTCACCTTCTAGTGCCACTTGTGGAGTGTTTTGGCGGCTCAGGAGGCTAGGCATCATGCAGTGCTGGCAGAGATGGCGGCAGTTCTTCAGGAGCCACCCAGGCCCCAGAGCCTCCTGAGGCTCAAGACCCTGGCTGCCCATGAGGAACAACCTCTTCAGCACGCATCTTCAGCTACTCCAACGCCTCTCCGATTCATTCAGTTGGGGTGCCCCTTGGGCAACATTATCCCCAAGTTGCACGGGCCTATCCCTGCGACATGTATCCTTTTGCACCTTTAGCTTACTCTGTTGGGGGCGCCCCTCGGGCTGCATCATCCCTACGACGCATGGGTCCGTCCCTGTGGCATGTATCGTTCTTGCATCTATCTGAACTAGCTTGCCTCCTTGCATGATTTATCTTATGATTGTCACCTGCATGTCCAGTACTTCGATACCATGAACGTCGTGCACCCTTGCAAGCCCACCCACGACCGCCTCATGATTAAGGACTGGCATGGCGTCTATGCTCGGGTCTGTCCCTGCAGCGTTGCTAAACCCAAGAGGCTGAGCTCTGGCTCGTGGGCCAGCCCCCGTGTATGTCACCTCCCATGGCCCTTGGTGCCTTGTTCTTGCATGAGCTAACCGCGGACGGATAAGCCAGGGCATGCGACCCGGTGCCTCACCACCACGGGAGCCGTGCGCTGGTCGTCTTTCTTCCGGATCTTTCGCATTAGAAGACTAGGCACGATGTCTATGCTTGAGTCCATCCCTGCAACGTTGATAAACCCAACGGCTGAGCTTTGTCTGGCGGGCCGGCCCCATTCACGTCACCTCCTGGGGTCGTTGGTGTTTGGCCTTCTCATGTGATCACCTCAGGAGATTCGTCCGGCGCAGGTTGCCTAACCATCTCGCAGGGCCACCATAGCTATCAAGAACCAAGACTAGGCACAACCCGCCTTGAGGTAGGGCCTCGTGAGTCCCGCACTGGCTCACGAGTGCCCAGACACACCTCGTCTAGCCCTGTCGTGCAAGCAACATGTCAGGGCGGGCTGTACATGCCCCAGGGGCTCCACTCAGAGGGAGCCATCACCCACGCACCAGAGGAAGCACCATGCTCCGCGCTGGTAGTCGACACAGTCGAGGAGCGGCTATGCCCGTGCAAGTGTGGAAGCACTATGCTCCAGGCTGGTGATAAACATCTGAGGGCAGCCCCATGGCCGCATCAACCTCAGGGAGCCACTCGGCTCAGTGTCCAGCCTCGTCGCAACGCTTCCTACTCGGGAAAGTCGCGCGAGGGGGCTGGGCATGGTGGCTGCACTCAGGTGACTCATAGCGCACACCACCCTGCCAGGTCCCTTGGACCTGGTCATCACGCATCCTTCCCGAGCAGGACCTCAGCGAGGAAAGGTATGGAGGTCTGTTTGCGTGTCAAGGGGGACTCCTGAGCATCGCGACTCAGGAGCCTAGATGGTCACGTAGACCCTCACCCCTTGGCCTCGTCCTGGCGATCCAGACGACCCAACGGCGACTGAGGTACGCACGGGGCTGGGCCCTACCGACATAGAACACTAAGGCCAACTTTCGCATCTCCTCCCTGCAGGCCATTTGCGCGTCAAGGGGGACTCATGAGCATTGCGACTCAGGACCCTAACTGGCCATGTAGCCCCTCACCCCTTGGTACCTTCCTGGTGATCCAGACGGCCCAACGGCGGCTTAGGTATGCGCGGGGTCGGGCCCTGCCAACGTAGAACATCATGTTGGGTTCTATGTAGGGTGCGTTGACTACAAATAAAAAATTCCTACGCGCAGAACAACCAAGAACATGCTATGGGAGATGGATCACAGATTGTTACCACTAGACGCGCAGTGCCGTGCAGCGGAAGAAGAGTTGGGGCAGCACGTCCATGTGGATCGTCTCCTCCTTGTCCGATCTCCCTCGAACAGCCGGTCGTCCGATCCCACGTACAAGTTCTACGAAGCGGCGCAAGTGCACTGCCTCTAACAGTATCCGCGCGTGCAGGAGGAACAACATACGGCGGACTACTAGGTCCGATCACACAGTCAGCGGTGAGTGGAGGTGGCTATTCGCAACACATGTAAACCCTAATGATAGCGCCGAAGCAATCAACCGCATGAGTGTGCAGCGTCTCCACTTTATATAGGCGTCCGTCACGGTCTCAACACTTGGGCCTCGCATGGACCCTAAATCCCAAAGTCTACTCAGTCACGTTCCAAGTCCTGTTCGGATCACATCCAACCAGTGTCCTCTGAGCCGACCTTGTAGGTTCCTTCCCTTAAGCGCGCGACCCCTTAGGTTCAAGTCGGCTTGGTCACAGTTTGGATCACCTCTGACCTGCATGGTTGGTAGCCGCCTCTAGGAAGACGTGCCGACCACCAAGCAGACTATGAAGCTGGTTAGGTGAACCTGTACAACATGTCACACTTCTGTTCCCTTTGCCGCACGATATATGTTGTCGGTCTCAAGGCGAGACTATCATCCTTGTGCTAGCCAGACCTCTTTCTCGTTCCAGTGATGCCGACCACTATCCGTATTATCTCATAATCCTTGTCGCATGGCCATGCTTATCCTGGTCGGATCACACGAGGGGCCCAGAGTATATCTCTCCTAATCGGAGGGGCAAATCCCATCTTGCTTGACCATGTCTCGCAGCATGGGACTGGACAAACCCGAAACCTACCTTTGTAACTACACAGTCACGAAGTAGCGTTTGGTCGGCCCAAAGCAAGACCGTCACCATCCCGAGTACATGCTTCAGCTCAGGTCTTAGGACATAGAACGTATGTTGCACTAGAGACACACATATGACATATCACTGCGTCTCATAGTTGGGTCTGTCCGACTCAGACCTTATCTCGACTCGGATTCGACTCCATCGAATCCGACCAGACCTTTCCAAGTCCATATTATCCAGTTAGCATACAATGCTCCATGGCTAGTGAGACCGAGCCATCGACCGTGTCATATGCTAGTCTAGTCGGCTGCGCGTCCACACAGCCCTTTCGACTAGGGACCTTTTAGGACAGTCATCATACAATGCATAGTCCCACAAACAAGTCACATACTTGCTGGTACACATGATTGATAATGTCTAAGGACTATCTTTATTCATAAACACATAGGAAATATCATCATACATGATTGCCTCTAGGCCATATCTCCAACAGTCTCCCACTTGCACTAGAGTCTATCAAATAGACATTGAATGCCCATAGCTCTAACGTGCCCCTCATGCTTGGGTTGTGGAAGCGGCTTAGTCAACATATCTGCAACATTTGCATCCGTGTGAATCTTGCATAACTCTACATCACCATTCTTTACGATCTTTCGTATCAGGTGATATTTCCAATCTATGTGTCTGACCTTGTGGTGATTCCTCGGCTCCTTGGCTTGTGTGATGGAACCAGAATTATCACAATAAAGGTCCAGCAGTTTCACCGAGGCTGGGAAAATACCAAGATCATCCAGAAAATGTCGGATCCAAACACCTTCCTTGGCAGCTGCACAAGCCGAATGTATTCGACTTCTGTGGTAGAATCGGCCGCCGTATCCTGCTTGGAACTCATCCAGTGCACTGCTCCTCCATTCAGGACGTACACGAATCCGGACTGTGATCGACAATCATCTCTGTCGGTTTGGAAACTAGCATCGATGTAACCCCTTACGACGAGCTCTTCCTCACCTCCATAAACTAGGAACATCTCTTTAGTCCTTTTTAGGTACTTCAAAATAGTCTTTACCGTTGCCTAGTGACTCTCACCTGGGTTGGCTTGGTATCTACTTGTTAGGCTTATTGCAAAAGCAACATCAAGCCTTGTACATATCATGGCATACATGATGGATCCGATTGCCGAGGCATACGGAATCCTACTCATCCTGCTTCGCTCATCAGATGTCGAAGGACTCTGAGTCTCACTTAGCCTTATACCATGTGAGAGTGGCAAGAACCCTTTCTTCACCTCACTCATGTTGAACCACTTCAACACTTTATCTATGTACGTGCTCTGGCTTATGCCGAGCAGCCTCCTCGATCTATCTCTATAGATCTTGATGCCTAAAATATACACTGCCTCACCAAGGTCTCTCATCGAAAACTTGCCATTCAATGATCCCTTGACCGAATTCAACATCGAAACATCGTTCCCGATAAGTAGTATGTCGTCCACATACAAGATCAAAAACACTATCGAGCTCCCACTTAACTTCTTGTATAAACAAGAGTCCTCTTCGCTTTTGATGAAACCGAGACCAGTGATGACCTCATCAAAACGAATGTTCCAACTCCGAGATGCTTGCCTCAACCCATAAATGGATCTCTTGAGCTTGCATACCTTACTAGTTCTAGTCGGATCGACAAAGCCCTCGCTTTGTATCATATACACGTCCTCGGTTAAATTCCCATGAAGGAAAGCCGTTTTGACATCCATCTGCCATATCTCGTAATTGAAATATGCATCTATAGCTAGTACGATCCTCACCGACTTTAGCATCGCTACCGGCGAGTAAGTTTCATCATAGTCAATTCCTTGAACTTGTCCATAACCTTTAGCGACAAGACGAGCTTTGTGGATCTGAATGTTTCCATCCACATCGGTTTTCTTCTTAAAGACCCATTTGCAACCAATGGCAGTTATGCCATGTGGCGGATCAACCAAGTCCAAGAATTGATTCTCATCCATGGACTTTAACTCGGATCTCATGGCCTCCAGCCATGCCTCGGAATCTGGGCTCACCACCACTTCCGCATACATGGCCGGCTCGTGGCTTTCTAGCAACAATACATCACGCACTCTGCGCAATCTTTCCAACCTCCGTGGTTCTGGTGTCGCTTCCACTACGGGTTCCCTGACTGACTCCGGTATGATCTCATCACCAGCCGAGCCGTCCCCGAGTGGTCCTCGAATTTCTTCGAGTCGGACCGTCCTCCCACTGGCCTCCCGGCTGAGAAACTCTTTCTCAAGGAAAACCCCGTTCCGAGCAACAAACACTTTGTTCTCTTCCCGGTTGTAGAAGCTATATCCTAATGTTTCCCTCGGATATCCCACGAATATGCATTTATCTGACTTGGGTGTAAGCTTGTCTAACATAAGTCGCTTGACAAATGCTTCACAACCCCAAATCTTTAGAAAAGACAAATTGGGACTATTCCCGGTCCACATCTCATGTGGTGTCTTGTCTACGGATTTTGATGGTACCCTATTAAGTGTGAAAGCTGTAGTTTCTAGAGCGTATCCCCAGAATGACAAGGGTAAATCCGATTTGCTCATCTTAGACCGGACCATGTCCAACAGGGTCTTATTCCTCCATTCTGACACACCGTTTCTCTGTGGCATACCCGGAGGTGTGATCTGAGGTACTATACCTCGACTTTTCAGATGATCATCAAACTCCTAGCTCATGTACTCACCTCCACGATCTGATCGTACAAGCTTTATTGTCTTGCCGAGCTGATTCTCAACCTCGTTCTGAAACTCTTTGAACTTTTCAAAAGTTTCTGACTTGTGCCTCATCAAATAGATATATACATATCTACTCAAGTCATCGGTAAAAGTCACGAAGTACTGATAGCCACCTCTGGCAGTTGTGCTCATTGGACCACACACATCACTATGTATAAGTTCCAATAGCTCGGACGCCCTCTTGCAGCTCTTTGCAAAAGGAGACTTAGTAATCTTGCCGAGCAAGCATGATTCACATGTCTCGAATGACCCGAAGTCAGACGAAGTTAGGAGCCCATCATCATGGAGCTTCTTCATGCGTTTCAGACTAATGTGTCCAAGCCCTCAATGCTAGAAGTATGTAGGATTTATCTCATTACGCTTATGCCTCTTGACATTCACGTTATAGACCGGTTCCTGTTCTAGATTCAATATAAATAGCCCATCAGTAATGGGTGCATAGCCATGGAACATACCATTCAAAAATATTGAACAACCATTGTCCTTTAAATTGAATTCATAACCTTGACTCATCAAACATGAGGCAGAAATAATGTTCCGACTAAGTGCAGAAATGTAATAGCAATTATTCAATTCCATAATGAATCCAGAAGGAAGTTGGAGCTGCATCGTGCCGACCTCTAATGCAGCAACTCTTGCTTTGTTGCCGACCCTGATGTCAATCTCCCCTTGTGCCACACGCCTAGTTCTTACCAGCCCCTGCATCGAGTTGCAAATATGAACAACCGATCCGGTATCAAATACCCAAGAGCTACTAGGTATGTCAGTAAGGTAAATGTCTATAACATATGCAACAAGTGTACCTTTGCCTGAAGCAGCATTCCCGGCCTTCTTGCCATGCTCTGCAAGCCACTTGTTAAAGTTCCTCTTCCAGTGACCGGTCTCCTTGCAGTGATAGAAAACGGTCTTCGAGTCCGGTCCAGACTTCGGTGCAGTAGTAGAGGTTACCGTCTCTGTGCCCTTTGCCTTAGCCTTTTTCTTGGACCAACTCTTCTTGAACTTAGCCAATTTCTGCACCATCAACACTTGATGCATGCCTTTCCTAATATCCTGCTCTGCCACCTTGAGCATCCCATGCAATTCAGTGAGCTTCTTATCCATGCCATGCATATGATAGTTCGAGATGAACGTCCCATAGCTGGGCGGAAGAGAACCCAGAATAGCATCAGTAGCCAGCTCATCCAAGAGCGGGAAGCCCAACCGATCCAAAGATTGCACATATCTGATCATCTTGATCACATGTGGGCTCAGTGGATCACCTTCCTTCAGCTTACAATCCATCAAGGATCGCCAGACGTTGAACCTTTCGGTCCTAGCCTGTGTCTAAAACATGCTCTTGAGACTCTCGATCATATCATAAGCCTCAACATTTTCGAAATGTTGTTGCAAATCAGGCTCCATACAAAGCCAACATTAGACAACTGATCTCCATTGATTCATCAACGAGTTTCTGGTAGGCATTCTTAGTTGTGGCATTAGCATTATCGACAGGTTTCTCTGGAAGTGGATCCTCTAGAACATGTTCCTTTTTACCTTGAGAACAATTCTCAGATTTCTATACCAAGTGGTAAAGTTTGTTCCATTCAGTTTATCCTTTTCCAGAATTGATTTCAATGCAAAGTTGGGTTGAGCAGGTGGTGCCATTGATCTACAACAGAAAATATGCAATCACTAAGCAATGTGTTTATGTAGAGTAATTCTAGCCTAAATAGAAATACTCCCACTGAAGTCAGCATCCCTCCACAAACTCTTAGTGATTCAGGATCCGACTAGCACATGCGACTAGTGAGCTTTAGCATCACTGCTAGCCAACATACCTATCCGGTAAGCAACTCCTTGCTAATCGTATCTCTATACGACTCCTGTCGGTCGGGAAGGTATCTTATACCCCGACTCCCAACCTTCTTTGCCACAAGGCCCAAAACCGTTTTATAGCCTTGTCAAGTTAACCTGATGCAGTGCATGTCCATGTCCGACACGAACCCTTCAGTTCAAGGACACCCAGCAACACCCCGATTTTATGAGCCCACTACTAGACATACTTGACGTGCGAAGGTGCAACATCGGGGATGGCAATTCGCTTGATATTCACGAGGGATCATTCTATCATTCTAACATGCATAGAAATAAAGAAGCATAACAATCACAAATAAACACATATTGTGAAATAGTATGGCTCCTTCATGGACGTTCTTCCAGGTCGGCTCCGACTCTGATGACCATCTAGGAACTCCATCTTGTTTTTCACGCCGGGATGCCAAGCCACCAACCTAATCTCTATTATCCAACTACTACAATTAGTAATGAATTCTACATAGAGTCACAAGTCGACACGCAGGTTGTTATACAATATAATGACAACACTTTGGCTCCTGCCGGCTGACAAACATGACACGCAGGCCACGTATAAATTACACACATGCATCACATACACATGAGCCATACTATTCACATCAAACCTGCAAAACAAAGTTATGCATAGAATCGCATTCTACCGGTTTGTGTGTCGGGTATGAAATACACGGCGCTACGCACATGGCGGTCCGATTTGTGTGTCAGAAATCACAGATCACATCTGAACTCCGATCACGCCGAATTTTCTAATCTGACCGACCTCATCGATCATCGCAAGTCCGATTGGGATTTATGTTTCACTATTAACCCCGATGGCGGATAACCGTCCGGTAGGGGTAGATCGTGTCACGGCCTCATTGATCCCGATTGACAGAAAAAATAGCCTCAATGATCCCCATGTGCAGTTGATCACATCAACCATGCACATAGCCGATCTCATCAACGACAACAGATCTCATCTGCCGCCTCCACATATCTAATATGCATACGATCTGAATCCAAATCCTATAGCAGAGGCTCTGATACCACTGTTGGGTTCTACGTAGGGTGCGTCGACCGCAAATAAAAAATTCCTACACGCAGGACAACCAAGAACATGCTACGGGAGATGGATCACAGATTGTTACCACTGGACGCGTAGTGGCGTGCAGCGGAAGAAGAGTTGGGGCAGCACGTCTGCGTGGATCGTCTCCTCCTTGTTCGATCTCCCTCGAATAGTTGGTCGTCTGATCCCATGTACAAGTTCGCCGGAGCGGTGCAAGTGCACCGCCTCTAACGGTATCCACGCGTGCAGGAGGAACACAGTGCGGTGGACTGCTAGGTCCGATCACACAGTCGGTGGTGAGTGGAGGTGGCTATTCGCAACACATGCAAACCCTAATGATAGCGCCAAAGCAATCAACCGCATGAGTGTGCAGCACCTCCACTTTATTTAGGCGTCCATCGCGGGCTCAACACTTGGGCCTCGCACGGACCCTAAATCCCAAAGTCAACTTAGTCACGTTCCAAGTCCAGTTCGGATCACATCCGACCAGTGTCCTCCGAACCGACCTCGTAGGTTCCTTCCCTTAAGCGCGCGACCCCTTAGGTTCAAGTCGGCTTGGTCACAGTTCGGATCACCTCCGACCTGCACGGTTGGTAGCGGCCTCTAGCAAGGCGTGCCGACCACCAAGCAGACTATGAAGCTGGTTAGGCGAACCTGTACAACGTGTCACACTTCTGTTCCCTTCGCTGCACGATATATGTTGTCGGGCTCAAGGCGAGACTGTCATCCTTGTGCTAGCCCAACCTCTTTCTCGTTCTAGTGATGCCAGCCACTATCCAGATTATCTCATAATCCTTGTCGCATGGCCATGCTTATCCTGGTCGGATCACACGAGGGGCCCATAGTATATCTCTCCTAATCGGAGGGGCAAATCCCATCTTGATCGACCATGTCTCGCAGCATGGGACTGGACAAACCCAAAACCTACCTTTGTAACTACCCAGTCATGGAGTAGCGTTTGGTCCGCCCGAAGCAAGCCTGTCATCATCCCGAGTACATGCGTCTGCTCAGGTATTAGGACATAGAACGTATGTTGCACTAGAGACTCACATATGACATATCGCTGCGTCTCATAGTTGGGTCTATCCGACTCGGTCCTTATCTCGACTCAGATTCGACTACATCGAATCCGACCAGACCTTTCCAAGTCCATATTATCCGGTTAGCATCCAATGCTCCATGGCTAGTGAGACCGATCCATCGACCGTGTCATATGCTAGTCTAGTCGGCTGCGCGTCCACACATCCCTTTCGACTAGGGACCTTTTAGGACAGTCATCATACAATGCATAGTACGACAAACAAGTCACAAACTTGGTGTACATATGATTGATAATGTCCAAGGACTATCTTTATTCATAAACACATAGAAATATCATCATACATGATTGCCTCTAGGGCATATCTCCAATACATCAAGCAAACGAGAAGGAAATCGCGGAATCTTAATAAAATATTACAAAACATATTGTTCTTCAAACACCAAACAGAAGTTTTGATGACTCCACGAGGCACGTTGCATATTGCAGGAAAGTAAATATGGGAATGAGCACCACTGTTCACCAGCAAGCCTCCCCTTCAGCTTTGGGTGATTAGACTACTTGACCAAATAAAAATCTAGCCTTTTCCCAATTTTAGTTCTTGGCAGATTTTAGCAATTTAGCACAAGTCAAGCAATCAACCTACACATGCAATTCTAAGAGTATAGCAGCGGAATGTAAAACAATTGCATATGAAGATAAAGGGATGAGTTTGAGGAGGCAAACGCAATGTTGACATGGAGATTTTTTATCCCTGGTTCCGATAGGTGGTGCTATCGTACATCCACGTTGATGGAGACTTCAACACATGAAGGGTAATGGTCGCGCGAGTCCATGGAGGGCTCCACCCATGAAGGGTCCACGAAGAAGCAACCTTGTCTATCCCACCATGTCCGTCGCCCACGAAGGACTTGCCTCACTAGGGTAGATCTTCACGAAGTAGGCGATCTCCTTGCCCTTACAAACTCCTTGGTTCAACTCCAAAATCTTGTCGGAGGCTCCCAAGTGACACCTAGCCAATCTAGGAGACACCACTCTCCAAAAAGTAACGAATGGTGTGTTGATGATGAACTCCTTGCTCTTGTGCTTCAAATGATAGTCTCCCCAACACTCAACCCTCTCTCACAGGATTTGGATTTGGTGGAAAGAATATTTGAGTGGAAAGAAACTTGGGGAAGGGTAGAGATCAAGATTCATGTGGTAGGAATGGAATATCTTGACCTCAACACAAGTGTAGGTGGTTCTTTCTCACAAAATGTATGTTGGAAGTGTAGGCATGTTCTGATGGCTCTCTCCATGAGTGAAGAGTGGGTGGAGGGGTATACAGCCTCCATACAAAATCTAACCGTTACACACAACTTACCAAACTCGGTGGGACCGAATCATAAAACTCGGTCAGGCCGATTTAGTAAATAATGAGACCGTTAGGGTTTTCGGTGGACCGACATGTCAACTCGGTGGGAACGATATGGTTAGGGTTAGGGCATAATGTAATCTCGGTGTGACCGATTACACAAACTCGGTGAGACCTAGTTTGGTAATAGACACACACAGAGTTGGTCAGGCAAACTCAATGGGACCGATTCGCTCATCTCGGTTGGACCGAAACGTTACGAAAGGGAAACAATGAGTTTGCATTGCAATCTCGATGGGACCGATCGCTCATCTCGGTTTGACTGAAATGTTACAAAGGGAAACAGAGAGATTACAATCCCATCTCGGTGAGACCGAGATCCCTATTGGTGAGACCGAAAAGACTAGGGTTTCTGGCAGTGGCTATGTCAACTGAACTCGGTGGCGCCGGATAGATGGTTTCGGTAGGGCCGAGTTTGACTTTTGGTTGGTTCATATGTGGATGTGAGATAGTAGCTGAGGGGTTTTGGAGCATATCACTAAGCACTTTGAGCAAGAAACTCATTAAGCAGCACCTCATCCCTTCTTGATAGTATTGGCTTTTCCTATGGACTCAATGTGATCTTGGATCACTAAAAGTAAAATGTAGAGTCTTGTGCTTTGAGCTTGAGCCAATCCTTTTGTCCTTAGCATTTTGAGAGGTCCACTTTTCTCATCCATGCCATGCCAATCATTAAGCTTTTCCTGAAATATTTATCTTGAAATAGCATTAGCTCAATGAGCTATATGTTGTTAGGAATTACCAAAACCACCCAGGGATAGTTGCACTTTCAATCTCCCCCTTTTTGGTAATTGATGAAAATATATAGATCAAAACTTTGACAAATGATAATAAGATTGGAAAACATCGCCGCTTTGAGAAGTATGTGAAAAGCAAGAGCTCCCCCTAAATTTGTGCACTATTTAAATTTGCTTTGGACTGCAAATGCACAATGTGTTAGGACCATGGGTCACTCTTTCATGTCACATACATCTTGGTGGAGCGCTCAAAATGATAATGATTGAACACATGCACTCATCACCAAGATAAGTGAATGATCATATAAGGATATAAGAGATAATATCATCCAACAAGCATCAAGGTAGCATATGATCAAACACATGATCATCTAGGTATCTCACAAAAGGCATAATGTATCAAGCAAGCACACACTAAAGAAGTTCAACCACCAAAAACAAGAGAGATAAAAAGCAACACTCTCTCTTGAAGCCTATGATCTATACATTTTTCTCCCCCTTTGGCAACAAGTTACCAAAAAGTTCAAAAATGTGTAGTGCTAAACGACTCTCATGCTTGGTCTTCATGAGGTGGTGTAGAGATGACTCCAAGGATGAAAGCATCAGTTGATGTAGCTGGAGCTGGTGGAGTGGATGCTGGAGCTGGTGGCACTGAAGTTGTGGCAGCTGGTGCAGATGATGTAGCTCTAGTATCTGGAACATGCACTGCAGCAGATCTCTGTCCTCTGGGCACTCTAGCAAATGCATCTATAGTATACTTGCCCTTCTTCTCCTCCACATCCTCTTGAAGTTGCTCAACTGCAGTTTGGATCTCAGTGACCTTGACATCAAGAGCATAAAATTTCTGCTCAATGATCCTCTCCAAGCTCTCCTGATTTTGAGTCAGGGTGGCCAAGCCCTTCTTAATCCTCAAGGTGGAGGCAATCAAATAGCCAAGCTGATCTTGCTTGCTCTTCAGGAACACTTAAGATGCCTCTTCAGCAGTTGGCATCTTTGCAGCTTTCTCTGCCCTTGCCTTCTCTCTCTTCTCATGTGCTTGTACAGATGATAGTTCCTCCTCATTCATCTGAATTGTGTTATCTTCAAACTCAGGATATAAGGGTAGATGCTCCTTATCCAATAGATATGTACATGTGCCCATATTTGAGTTGATGAGCTCCTGAATGTGTGGAGCATACCCACAACTTCTCTTCTAATCAGATGCTGTTCTCTTGATTGTTTCCACAATCAGACTCATGACTTTGAATTTTTTAGGTATATCAAACAAATGCAACAAGTTGATAGCATGTCCTTTGATCATCTTGTGATCTCCAGACTTGGGTAGCAATGTGTGCCTGAGGATCTAGTTGATTGTAGGCAGACCAGACAACAAGAAGTGTACAGATCCAAGCTTGTGGTTTCCAAAGCGTTATCTGGGATCTCTCTATACATGTGTGTCATAGAGTTGTGGTCTTTCTTCTTCTCATCATATACATCCAAGTCATCTTTAGATTCTTTTGGGGCATTGATCAACTCAGCCCATTCTTCAACTGTGGATTGGTACCTAGTACCTTCAAACATCTAGATGATCTTCCCATCTGGGTAAAAGTGAGCTGTGGAGTAAAACTGCATGATGAGCTCATCATTCCACTTGGTGAGCTTCTGAGCAACAAATTCATCAACTCCACATGATTTGAAGATATCATATACTCCTAGATAGTGAGCTTCATTTTTCTTGATGTAGTCCTAGTTGATCCATCTCATGTCACACAGAATGGGCTTCTTGTCGAGCAAAATTGTCTCATAAAAATCCAGTTGCTCCTTTGTGTCAAATCGGTAATCAACTGTTGTCCTTCTCCTCACAGCATATGGATATGACTGTCTCCATAATCTCAGTCCAGCATCCTTTCTGATATGCATGTCTTCAGCTACTGGATGAGCATCATTATGGTCAGGAATCTTGGGCTTCAACTTTCTAAAACAAGAGAATCATCTTCTTCTTCAGCAGCTTCAGGCACTGGGGCCTTGTTCTTCTCTGATGTAGGTATACTTCTGGTGTTCCTCTTGGGTTTAGGCTTTGGAGCTGGAGCAGCAACCTTGGGAGCAGCTTTGGGCTTAGATGGAGCAGCCCCTGACTTAATTGCATCTCCCATGAGCTTCTGACCTTTGGGTGCTGGTGCAGCATCCTCTTCCTCTTATTCTTCCTCATCAGAATCTGCCCTCATAGAGGGCTTGCCAAGGACTTTGGTAGTAGTGGTTCTCACCCTCTTCTTCTTCTTATCTTCACCAGCAGCTTCTTCTTTAGACTCAAGGGTGAACTTCATGGTTTCACTAGTGGCAACCTTCCTAGGTTTGGATGTGGGCACTCTCCGGGCAGGTGCCTTCTTGTTCATGCCTGGCTTAGTGGTAGCAGCTATGCCATACTCCTTTTTCAGCATCTTCTTCTTAGAAGTGGCCTCATCCTCAACATCAATATAGTCCTCATCTTCAGAATCCGAGGTTTTCTTCTTCCTTGTCCTGGTTGCTGCTTTCGGCAAATTGCTAGGTGTGCTCCTCTGACTAGTGCCCTCACTCATCTGAGCTTGTTCCTCTGACTTGTTCTGACTATCACTTTGATCAGACATTTTCAGGCAAACTCACTGACAGCACACCCTGTGAATAGATATAGATGAGGTAGAGTAGATGACCATCACAAAGTACAGAGGTTTTTGCAAAAATAATTGAGTCAAAAACTTAGTTTTAGTTTTCCATAGAAAGCATTTCAGAGCTACCGATTTGTAAACTCGGTGATACCAAAGCAGCTTTTGGAACCTAAACTAATGAACTCGGTCAGACCGAGTCATAGTTCCGTGGCACCGGGACTGCTAGGGTTTCACAAAGAATCGATCTCGGTCACACCGATTTGCAATTCTCGGTCAGACCTAAAATCACATGTGCAATGGCCTAAGACGAATCGGTGAGACCAATTTCTACAACTCGGTCGGTCTGAAATGAGTTCGGCGGAAACCTAACCCTAAATTTTCAAATCAAATCTAATCTACGGAATCATTTTGCTGGATAGGATGATTTCATACGTGGGAGGAATTATGGCAAAGCAATGTGCTAGGAATTGGAGTTAAAGAATAGCACAAAGAGTCAAGTTCATACCCTATTTCGGCGGTGAACTTGCTACGGCGGCAATAGCGGGGCAGAATTCCGTTGACGGTGGCTGAGACCAGTGGCGGGAGGTCGCTGGCAACGAGAGGATGATCCGGAGACCCGAAGAGCCAGAGCAGGCTATGCGCGGGTGAAGGGTTTCGGAAATTTTTCCAAAATTTGACCCGTGAGTATATATAGCCTGACCCTGTCGGTGTGACCGAGTGGAACAACTCGGTGGCACCGAGATGCAAAACTGCAAGCACTTACTGCAACTCGGTGTGACCAAAATGTTCTAATCGGTTGCACCGAGGTTGAAAACCTAGATCAACTTAGTGATCTCAGTATGACCGAAAAGGGTGAATCGGTCAGACCGAAATGCACAAAGTGGTTTTGGAAGTTTAAGTCTATGACGTATCGAGGACTCTGAGTGCTCCTCACACAGAGTGGTTCGAATCTGACTTGATCAAACTTTGTGATGTAGCATGAATAGAATTTGAGACAAGAAGAGCATAGATAGCTAGAGAAGGTTCTTAGGCATTCTTGTCCATCCACTTGGCAAAAGGAAAGAGACCAAACAATCAAAACAACAAGTGGACGTCCTCGAATGAGTAAAGTATGCAACCAACATGCTCACACAATAAAATGGCAAATGAAATATGTGGCAAAGCATGCACACACACTTCTAGCATCTATCAAGCAATTGGCGATGACTAGGTCATCTATATATGAGTATATTGACTTAGGAGTCAAATGAGAACATTTGATCATAGGTCATACTCATCGTTTAAGCACAAGTGGGGTTACCACTTTTACATAAAGCATTGTTGTGTTCACACCATTAGAGTTGCTTTAGATCAATTCTTAGAGTAAAGCTCCCCCTAGATGTGAGATCCTCCCTAAGAGGGATGAACTAACCTTGGGTTTTGTCGATGATGACTTCATGTAGGTGTTCAAGATGTGGATGCTCAATGTTGACGTAGATCATTTGGAGCAATCCATTGGAGCGATTTGCACTTTCAATACCTACACGGGTTAGTCCCACAAGGAACAAACAAGGATATCCATAGACATAGAGTGACGCACACACAAGATGATGTCCATGAAAGCATTAGGTTACCCTGTTCCTTGTCTTACCAACAAGAGGGTTTGTGACTCCTTGAACTAGTGCAAGATGTGGAAGTTGATTGCACTTGTCCTTGCCAAAATGATATGAGTGAAGTATGTTGGCGGAGTCACCCTCAAGAACTCTCTAGTTCTTCTTCTTTGGAATCCACATCATCTTGATGAGAATCCTTGGAGTTGTAGTTGTACTCGATGAAGTAGAACTTGATGTAGTCTTGGGAACCCACTTGACCATGGCCTTAGGAGCTTCTTCAAATGCATCAATCTCCTCTTGAAGCTTGTCCTTGCCTTTTTGCTTGTGGTCTTGTGGTGGAAGATCATCTTGAGCTTGTGTCCCTTTGAAAGAAGTAGGATCATACTTCTCTTGTTGAGGAACAAACTTCGTCTTGGGGTATTGATCTTCTTCCCGCTCAACTCCATTGGCATTGAACGTTCATTCAAAACCAATACCTTGATTCTTCTGGTGCCTTACTTGCTTGCGTACAATTTCCTCGAATTGCTTACTTCCGGCAAGGCTCTTGTAAACACCTTTATCTATAATTCCCTTCAATAAGCTATTTTCTTGCTCAAGGTTGTGTAACTTGGCTAAGAGAATCATTAGTGGAATCAAGAGAACTACTAGAAGCAACAACATTGGATTTGGCATGATTATAGTTACTACTAGAGGAAGAATCTTTCTTGTTCTTGTTACTAGACTTGACTTGTGGCATGTAAGTAGATAAGAGTAAATGCTTGGCAATGTAAGAAGAACTTTTCTTGCGAAGATCATCATTGATTGCCTCTAAAAAGTCATGCTCTTGCTCAAGGTTGAGCTTTTCAAAGCGTAACTTCTCATGAGTCTTTAAAGGTTCTCGATGATCTTCCAAGATAGTTTCATGAGCTAACTTAAGAGTGTTTAGTTCTTTAGTTAGGCGCTCAATCTTCTCCTTATCATTGTCACTCGTTTTATCTTGATTAGCATGATTATTTGACATTTCATCATAGAATTCATCACTAGAGTTGTCAACAAGTAAATCATCATCACCTAACAAGTCATCTTCATCACTATTGAAATCAACATACTAGGGGTGTGATACCTTTGGGCCTTTAGCCATGAAGCATCTTCCAATTCCTTCATTTGGTGAGTCACATATGTCATAGGAGTTGGTTGACACAAGTGCTAGACCGGCAACACCTTCATCTTGAGTATATTCGGAGTCAGAGTGATAGCCTCTCTCAGAGTGATTGTCGGAGTCGGTGCCGGATACCCATTCACCAACATGAGCTTGATGTCTTCATTTTGTGTAGCTCCTTGATGACTTGTCCTTCCTTTCTGAGTCCTTGCTTCTTTGGGATGTTCTTTGTTAATGACGATCATCTCTACTCCTTCTTTCTCTTGATGGTGATTCTTCTCTTCTACTCCTTCTTTTTGGAGAATTTTCTCTTCTTTTGTAGGGAGCCGTACACTCATTGGAATAGTGTGTGTGTCTTCCACAATTGTAGCAATTGCGCTCATGACTAGAAGATCTTTTGTCATTGTAGGACCTGGACTTGGAGCTTCTTTCCTTGCTTCTACTCTTGTAGAACTTGTTGAAGTTCTTCACCATTAGGCTCAATTCTTCATTGAAGGTTTGTTTCTCATTTGATGATGTGGGAGCTTCACATGAGGCTTTGTAAGCACCACTTGACTTGTTGTGGAGCTCCTCCTTATCCTTGAGTGACATCTCATGAGCAACAATTCTTCCAATGACTTCCGTTGGCTTGAGATCTCTATAATTGGGCATCATTAGGATCAATGTGCACACGGTATCATATTTTCCATCCAAGGCTCTTAGGATCTTCTTGATGATGAATTTGTCGATCATCTCTTCACTTCCTAAGCCGGCAATCTCATTTGTGATAAGAGCAAGCCTAGAGTACATCTCAGCGACACCTTCACCATCCTTTATTCTGAACTTGTCAAGTTGACTTTGGAGCACATCCAATTTGGATTCCTTGATGGAGTCGGTACCTTCGTGCATATCAATCAAAGTGTCCCAAATTTCCTTTGCATTCTCAAGACAGCTGATTTTGTTGAATTCTTCGGGGCACAATCCGTTGAAGAGGATATCACAAGCTTGAGCATTGTATTGCAACATCTTCAACTCTTCCGCGGTAGCTTCACGGTTTGGTTCTCTCCCATCAAAGAATTTACCTTGCAAGCCAATACACACAATAGCCCAAACGGCAGGGTTATGTCCAAGAATATGCATTTTCATCTTATGCTTCAAACTAGCAAAATTAGTACCATCAAAGGAAGGACCTCTACGATGGTAATTTCCCTCGCTAGACGCCATACTCTCCTAGGTTGTGAAACCAAGGCTATGACCACCAAAAGCTATGGAAATCAAAGAAAATGGACACCAAATCTCTGATACCAATTGTAAGATCGAAAGTATATCTAGAGGGGGGTGATTAGACTATTTGACCAAATAAAAATTTAGCCTTTTCCCAGTTTTAGTTCTTGGCAGATTTTAGCAACTCAGCACAAGTCAAGCAATCAACCTACACATGCAATTCTAAGAGTATAGCAGCGGAATGTAAAACAATTGCATATGAAGGTAAATGTAGGAGTTTGAGGAGGCAAACACAATGTTGACATGGATATTTTTTATCCGTGGTTCCGATAGGTGGTGCTAGCGTACATCCATGTTGATGGAGACTTCAACCCACGAAGGGTAACAGTCACGTGAGTCCATGGAGGGCTTCACCCACGAAGGGTCCACGAAGAAGCAACCTTGTCTATCCCACCATGGTCGTTGCCCACTAAGGACTTGCCTCGCTAGGGTAGATCTTCATGAAGTAGGCGATCTCCTTGCCCTTACAAACTCCTTGGTTCAACTCCACAATCTTGTCGGAGGCTCCCAAGTGACACCTAGCCAATCTAGGAGACACCACTCTCCATGAAGTAACAAATGGTGTGTTGATGATGAACTCCTTGCTCTTGTGCTTCAAATGATAGTCTCCCCAACACTCAACTCTCTCTCACAGGATCTGGATTAGGTGGAAATAAGATTTGAGTGGAAAGCAACTTGGGGAACGCTAGAGATCAAGATTCATGTGGTAGGAATGGAATATATTGACCTCAACACAAGTGCAGGTGGTTCTCTCTCAGAAAATGTATGTTGGAAGTGTAGGCATGTTCTGATGGCTCTCTCCATGAGTGAAGACTGGATGGAGGGGTATATATAGTCTCCACACAAAATCTAACCGTTACACACAACCTACCAAACTCGGTGGGACCGAATCGTAAAACTCGGTCGCACCGATTTAGTAAATAATGTGACTGTTAGGGTTTTTGGTGGGACCGACATGTCAACTCGGTGGGACCGATATGGTTACGGTTAGGGCATAACATAATCTCGGTGAGACCGATTACACAAACTCGGTGAGACCGATTTTGGTAATAGACACATAGAGAGTTGGTCAGGCAGACTCGGTGGGACCGATTCACTCATCTCGGTTGGACCGAAATGTTACGAAAGGGAAACAATGAGTTTGCATTGCAATCTCGGTGGGACCGATCGCTCATCTCGGTTTGACCGAAAGGTTACGAAGGGTGTAAAAGGTTAGAGGCTGACATGGCAATTTGGGAGGCTTGATGAACAAGTGATAGGTAGCACAGCATAGCGATAGAACAAAGCAACTATCATAGCAATGATAGTAGTGAGATCCAGGGTGACAGTCATCTTGCCTGAAATCCTGCTAGGAAGAAGAACGAGTCCATGAAGAAGACGAACGGATGAAGACGAACCAAGCGTAGACGAACGAATCCTCACTATCGCAACGAAACAGGAACTATCGAGAAGAAGCACAACCAGAAAGAAGCAAACAACATGGTAAACACACAACACATAAACATGACATGATGCACAACCAAGCATGATGCATGTCTGGTTTAAAGAGGCATCGCATGGCAAAGTGCAACAAACAATACTACAAGTTAAGTGGAGCTCAATATGCAACGAGTTGCATATTGACGAAACACCACATTCGAGTTATTTAGTTCGCTCTCGTTTAGGTACTCAACAATATTAAATGTTGTTAAACATGGCAAGAGGTGAAACAAAAGTAAACTAACTATTTAGGCAAGTTTAAATGAGGCCAGAAACAACAACCAACAATTCCGGAAAATCCTCATATGCAATTTATGAATTTGCTACTGTTCTGCCCTATACACAATTTTAGAGTTGTTAAATAGTAAAACAAAGTGCACCATGTTAATCTATGCATTTTTCCACCCCATTTACATATAAAGTTTATTTAAAATCGAGCTACGGTTATTTAGTTATGAAATAAATCATTTTAACATGGCATTTGAGAAAATTTAAACAAACAACATTTTAAACATTTCAAACATGGTTGAAAGTGGCATATTATGAAACTAGATGAAAAACTAAGCATTTTTCATATATAAATTATTTACATATGATGCATGACTGATTTGTTATTAGATGCATGAACAACAAGGATTTTTCTGCAAAACAGTAAAACACTGGATAATGCTAGATTCGCGGAACTAAAAAAAACATCTATGGGCCAAATCTGCACTTGGGACAACAGTGGAAGGGGGGCACAGTGGTGGCTCACCATGGGCTGAGGCCCGGCTGGTGGAGCGGTGGGGCAGGCTGGATCTGGCGACGCGGTCAATGCCAGACTGAACCGAGCGAGCCCTAGCTGCTCTCGTTTCTGAAGAAACAGAAACAGCAGCAGGACCATGGCAATGGAGAAGACACCGACAGGGGGTCATGGCAACGGGGTCGACAGGAACCGGCCGGAACGAGCAGATTGAGTCGTCCGGCGTTGGTTCCGGGCAATGGTGGCGGACGAAGCTCGGGCGCTGGGTTCAGCCATCCATGGCAGTGGGGTCTTCCTGTTCGAGGCAAAGGGGAGAGACACAGAAATCGTGAGAGAGAGAGAGCACCATAGAGGAAAAATAAGAAGGGAAGAGATAGAGGGAGGTGCGGGTGAGGTCACGGTGGAGCTGTTGCTCACTGCCCAAGGCATGGGTTTGAGCAGAGGAGGAAAGGGCGCGTCGTCCTCTTCGCTCGACTGAAGCAGAGGCGAAACGCTCGTGTTATGACGAAGCAGAGGGACGCAGCGGCTCGATGTAGAGGCTCGGCGGCAGCGGGACTTGGCGCGATAGGTGAAACAGAGGAGGTCACAGCCGGGCGATGCAGTAGAGGGACCTGGAGGGGCGGCGGAGAGGCGTAGGGCTTGATGCACGACAGTGGTGCGGGGACTAGCTTGGTGGCTGGAGACGCGGATCCGGGCCAGTTCGGGTCAAGGAGGCGAGGTACCAGGCCAGCGTGGAAGAACTCAGGCGGCCATGGCGTTTTCCTGTGCAGAGAGAGACGAGAGAGAGTTGAGAAGGGACACAGAGAAGAAAAAGAAGGAAGGAGGAGAAGGGGCAACACTCATCTAGTTGCCGGCGAGGAGCGGCTCGGGGGGCCTCGAGCACGAGGAGTGGGGATGGCTGCTCTGGTTGGTGGGTGGCTGCAGGCGACAAGGCCACGGGGCCGGTTGGCTCGACGGGGAATTCAAGGGAGAGGAGGTGGGCGGGTCGGGATGGGTCTCGAGGACGATGGTGAGTGGGTGACGGTGGTGATTGGGAAGGATGGGACAAGAGGGCTAGGATCTAGGGTTTCACCCGATTTGGAACGAGCTAGCTTATAAATAGGGAAAGGAGATGGCTTGTGGTATATTTGGACCCTCCGATCGTAATCGAACGGCCCAGCAAAAATAGGCTAAGATAGCCTAAAAAAGAATCGGAGATATCTTAAGGGTGCTTGGGGATGATCCGGACCCAACGGTCATGACCGTGCGGTTCAGGTTCAGGACAGATTCGGACGCGCACGAGAGGGGTCTGACAAAAGGCCATGGAGACAAGGGGTTTCAAAGGCTCAGAGAAGATAGAGAAGAGAGCGGTCCGGTTGATCTGAGAGGAGGTCAACAGAGACAAAAGGGAGAAGCGGCAACTGCGAACAAATACGGGTTTTTGAAAAACATGCGGATGCAATGCGGGTGATGCGATGAGATGAGATGCCTAACATGAACAAAATGCAAAACAAAAGACAAAAATCCAACCACGAAGGAAATAACATATCACATGGCCAAAAATGGCAAGAGTTGGAGTTACAATTATGGAAAGTTACATCCAAGGCGTTACAACACTCCACCACTACAAGAGGATCTCGTCCCGAGATCTAGGATGGCACCGAAGAGAATCGGAAGAGGAAGAGAGGAGGTAAAACTAAGTTGCTTCTTCGACAAAAGAGTGAAACCAAAGAAGCTTGAGAGGTTGAACAAATCGAAAGAAAGGGTACGATGGATATGAACAAGATTGCAAATACTCCGTTAGCAAAGAGAAACAAGGAATATTACAAGAACCTTGTAGGTTGAAAGACATAAGAAAAGGGTTACAATGGACAAGAAGTACATGCAAGCACTCCGGTTGAAATGAAATGTACAAGGAACAATAAGAACAATTACAACAACACTCCGTTTGGAAATGGAAGCAATAGAATATGAAATTGGCAAAATGAAAGCCCTTGGATGAGACTCCGGTTAAAAGAGGAATGATAGCCACAACACTCCAGTTAAATGGATAAGCAATAAAAGAATATGATCTTGGCAAAACGAGATGATGGGACAAAGAGAGCAACATCACAATGCCTCCTAAAGAAAGAATAGAAGATAGATCATTGGAATAACGGAATGTAGGAGAAAATGCCAACTTCTGCCACAAATGAGCTTGGAAAGCACCCTTCCGAGAAGGTTATAATGGAGTCGTTGGAAAACCAACAATGAAACGATTAAGCTTGTTCTGGACTTATCAAAACAACTCAAAATTTGAGGTGATATTATACCACAACCAATGTCTGAATAGTTGAGAAGAACGAAGAAATGCAAAAGTCCACTTCCAAAGAAACACGGAGAATTAATTGCACTTTGAGACGCAAGAGGAAAAGATATTTGCGCTCCTCCAACAATAATCTTGATGAACTCTTGAAGAATGAATTAAATCATGAAGAACCACCATAAAGAAATCCGAGGACAAAAGGATGATGAGATAGAATGAAGGATGAAAGAATAAGATGAGCCTTGCAGTGATTTAGATGGGAGTTCCGACAAAATGGCCGAGGAAATTTGAACTCCGGAAAAGAAAAGATGAAAACACTTGGAACTAAGATTTATTCATCAAGAACAAACTCTGAAGGAAGCGATTACTCACATGGATGAAATAAGAATAAGATTTATTGTATGCTTATCCTTCACCAAATTTAATTGATGATGAACAAATTTTGCATGCTACTTATTCTTGTTGAAAAGGATTAAGGGGGGGGGTATAGCACAAAACTTGAGAAAGTCTTCATGAACCACCAGTAGGATTGGAAAAAACGAATGAATTAATATGATAATCAAAGAAAAAGAATCTTGAACGAACCAACGTAAGAATTCGAAAATGACTGATGAAAGAGAATGAATCACCGGGAAGAATTAGAAGAACCAATATGCTAGAGGGGATTTAGATGCAAAAGAACAAAGAGATAACAAGCTGATTAAAGTATATTTGACAGATGCACCGGGATAATTGGATAAAGGTAGCTGAAATGTGAGGATGAAGAATTCTTCTGGAACGATGGCCTTCGGTGAAAAGAAATGGGAAAACAACTTCTGACAAACTCCGGATGGGTAAGAAAAGAATATCTGAAAAACGGAATAATTCGAGACGGTAGCATGAAACTAGAACCGTGAGTCTTTGAGAGAACGGGCAAGATTTAGAAGGAACTCTTCTTTGATCTTCAAATGACGAAGGGAAACACCAACCAAAATTTGTTGAGATACTCCGGGAGAATGAAAAAGAGGAAGGGTTGAACCAAAGATGAAAAGAATTTGAAATTGATCTTGGAGAAGGCATGTGACTGATGGGATCCATTCTTACGTCACACTTGAAAAGAATTTAAGAATAACTCTGGAATAATTAGAAGAGTCAGGTAAGGTCCTTGGAAAAGACCTGTGGGTTAGGGCCCACTAAAGAGATAAACACCATTGGAAAGGGATGTTGAATAGATAGATGATGCACCGGAACAATTGAAATATTTGCATGAGGTGACAACCTCGAATTAATTGGAACACAGACGAATCTCCTAAGATGTCTTGAACACTCCAGAAGGATAAACTGGCGAGAGGCAAACAAGCAGGGGAAATACTTCTAAGCCAAGGCAAGGAATACGATCAACACCGAAAACATAAATTGAGTCCACGGGAGAAGAAAAAAAATGAAGAATGTCCACCGAGACGATAATTCACCGGTTGAAATGATTGAGGGAAGACTAAAGAGGCTCCATACGAATGAAATTGATGGTCAAAAGAGACTCAGACTTCGGGAAGAAAAAGGGTGGGAGGGCGGGAAAACAAAGGCACCTAGAAGGGAGACCTGATAATAACTTCAAGAGGAAACACCGGTTGAAAGAATGCAAATGCTTCGCACAAGTAGGATGGATACTCGATTACGGACTCCGGCTCCGAGAAGAAAAGGGTGGGCGGGTGGTAAAAGAAAACAACTGAGGATTGAACTTGGCAAAGATGAAGAGGCTCGAGTCAACTTGACGAGAAATGCACCGGATGAAAAGAGCTGAGAACCAACGAACGGAAAAACTAACCGCGTGATCCTAAAGAAAATTTTGAAGGGAAGAGAAGTAATTCAAAACACCTACATCAAGATTCCTGACCAGCGCGACGAAGGGGCTGAGGAGTAAAAAGAATTCCTACTCTCCGATATAACTAGACTCCGAAAACAGCTTTCTTCTAGACTCGACAACGGCCAAACTACATGATCAATCAAGGGGTCTCCTATGGTCGGTTGAGGCTCTGATACCAACTTGTCTCGCCCAATATGCAACCCTATCCTAAAGGAACTCAAAGGTCCCACCAAGGATAGAAGCGCATATTGGAGACGCTTTTGCAAGGTGGATATCATTACATCGGACCATTACATAATAGTTGGGGATACATACAAAAGGCATACAATGCCACACGAATACAACAACATCATACACAAGAACATCATCCCACTACAGATAAAACACAAACAGAAACTCAAACGATAGCCACCCTGCTAGCCCAGGCTGCCGACCTGGAACCTATCCCCTGATCGAAGAAGAAGCAGAAGAAGAGCTCCAAAACAAGCAAACATCGCTCTCGCGTCATGATCATCGCATAACCTGTACCTGCAACTGTTGTTGTAGTAATCTGTGAGCCACGAGGACTCAGCAATCCTATTACCATGGGTATAAAAACTAGCAAAGCTTAATGGGTATGGAATGGATAAGTGGTGAGGTTGCAGCAGCGACTAAGCACAGATGGTGGCTAACATACGCAAATAAGAGCGAGAAGAGAAGCGAACGGAACGGTCGTGAAGTTAGCAATGATCAAGAAGTGATCTTGAACTCCTACTTACGTCAAACATAACCCAAAACCGTGTTCACTTCCCGGACTCAGCCGAAAAGAGACCATCACGGCTACACACACAGTTGATGCGTTTTAATTAAGTCAAGTGTCAAGTTCTCTACAACCGGATATTAACAAATTCCCATCTGCCACATAACCACGGGCATAGCTCTCGAAAGTTTATACCCTGCAGGGGTGTCCCAACTTAGCCCATCACAAGCTCTCACGGTCAACAAAGGATATTCCTTCTCCCAGGAAGACCCGATCAGTCTCGGAATCCCGGTTACAAGACATTTCGACAATGGTAAAACAAGACCAGCAAAGCCGCCCGATGTGCCGACAAATCCCGATAGGAGCTTCACATATCTCTATCTCAGGGCACAACGGATGAGACAAGCAACGAGTAAAACCAACCCTCAAGTTTCCCCGAGGTGGCCCCGCAGGATGCTCGGTTCGGACCAACACTCGAAGGAGCACTGGCCCGGGGGGGGGGGGGGGGTTAAATAAAGATGACCCTGAGGCTCCGGAAACCCAAGGAAAAAAGACTTAGGTAGGCAAATGGTAAAACCAAGGTTGGGCCTTGCTGGAGGCATTTTATTCAAAGCGAATTGTCAAGGGGGTCCCATAAATCACCCAACCGCGTAAGGAACGCAAAATCAAGGAACATAACACCGGTATGACGAAAACTAGGGCGGCAAGAGTGGAACAAAACACCAGGCATAAGGCCGAGCCTTCCACCCTTTGCCAAGTATATAGGTGCAGTAATTAAATAAGAGATATTGTGATATCCCAACATAATCCTGTCCATCATGGAGCAATCTTCAACTTCACCGGCAACTAACAACGCTATAAGAGGGGATGAGCAAAGCGGTAACATAGCCAAGCAACGGTTTGCTGGGAAGGGTGTAAAAGGTTAGTGGCTGACATGGCAATTTGGGAGGCTTGATGAACAAGTGATAGGTAGCACAGCATAGCGATAGAACAAAGCAACTAGCATAGCAATGATAGTAGTGAGATCCAGGGTGACAGTCATCTTGCCTGAAATCCCGCTAGGAAGAAGAAAGAGTCCATGAAGAAGACGAACGGATGAAAACGAACCAAGTGTAGACGAACGAATCCTCATGGTCGTAACGAAACAGGAACTATCGAGAAGAAGCACAACCGGAAAGAAGCGAACAACATGGTAAACACACAACACATAAACTTGACATGATACACAACCAAGAATGATGCATGTCCGTTTAAAGAGGCATGGCGTGGCAAAGTGCAACAAACAATACTACAAGTTAAGTGGAGCTCAATATGCAACGAGTTGCATATTGATGAAACACCACATTTGAGTAATTTAGTTCGCTCTCATTTAGGTACTCAACAATATTAAATGTTGTTAAACATGGCAAGAGGTGAAACAAAAGTAAACTGACTATTTAGGGAAGTTTAAATGAGGTTGGTAACAACAACAAACAATTCCGGAAAATCCTCATATGCAATTTTTGATTTTGGTACTGTTCTGCCCTATACACAATTTTAGAGTTGTTAAATAGTAAAACAAAGTGCACCATGTTAATCTATGAATTTTCCCACCCCATTTAAATATAAAGTTTTTTTAAAACCGTGCTACGATTATTTAGTTATGAAATAAATCATTTTAACATGGCATTTGAGCAAATTTAAAAAAACAACATTTTAAACATTTCAAACATGGTTGAAAGTGGCATATTATGAAACTAGATGAAAAACTAAGCATTTTTCATATATAAATTATTTACATATGATGCATGATTGATTTGTTATTAAATGCATGAACAACAAGGATTTTTCTGCAAAATAGTAAAACACTAGATAATGCTAGATTCGCGGAACTGAAAAAAAAACATCTACGGGCCGAATCTGCACTTGGGACAACAGTGGAAGGGGGGTGCAGCAGTGGCTCACCATGGGCTGAGGCCCAGCTGGTGGAGCGATGGGGCAGGCTGGATCTGGCGATGCACTCAACGCCAGACTAAACCGAGCGAGACGTTGCTGCTCTCGTTTCTGAAGAAATAGATATAGCAGCGGGACCATGGCAATGGAGAAGACGCCGGCAGGGGGTCATGGCGACGGGGTCGGCGGGAACCAGCCGGAACAAGCGGATTGAGTCGTTCGGTGTTGGTTCCGGGCAACGGTGGCGGACGAAGCTCAGGCGCTGGGCTCAGCCATCCATGGCGGCGGGGTCTGCCTGTTCAAGGCAAAGGGGAGAGACAGAGAGATCGTGAGCGAGAGAGCACCAGAGAGGAAAAATAAGAAGGGAAGAGATAGAGGGAGCCACGGGTGAGGTCGCGGTGGAGCTGCTGCTCACCTAGTTGACGACGACGAGGAGGGCCACAAAGGTGAGCAGCAGCTCCACCGCGACCTCACAGACGACGAGGAGGGTCACCAAGCGGAGGAGGAAAGGGCGCGTCGTCCTCTTCGCTCGACTGAAGCAGAGGCGTAACGCTTGTGTTCTGATGAAGCAGAGGGACACAACGGCTCGATGCAAAGGCTTGGCGACAGCGGGACTTGGTGCGACAGATGAAGCAGAGGAGGTCGCAGGCGGGCGACGCAGTAGAGGGACCTGGTGGGGCGGCGGAGAGGCGCAGGGCTTGATGCACGACGGTGGCGCGGGGACTAGCTCGGTGGCCGGAGACGCGGATCCGGGCCAGTTCGGGTCGGGGAGGCGAGGTAGCAGGCCGGCATGGAAGAACTCAGGCGGCCATGGTGTTTTCCTGTGTAGAGAGACACAAGAGGGAGTTGAGAAGGGACGCATAGAAGAAAAAGAAGGAAAGAGGAGAAGGGGCGATTCTCATCTGGTTGCCGGTGAGGAGCGGCTCGGGGGGCCTCGAGCACGAGGAGCGGGGCTGGCTGCTCTGGTTGGTGGGTGGTTGCATGCGAGATGGCCGCGGGCGCCGGTTGGCTCGACGAGGAATTCAAGGGAGAGGAGGTGGGCGGATCGGGATGGATCCCAAGGACGATGGTGAGTGGGTGGGTGCGGCGATCGGGAAGGATGGGACAAGAGCGCTTGGATCTAGGGTTTGACCCGATTTGGAACGAGCTAGCTTATATATAGGGAAAGGGGATGGCTTGTGGTAGATTTGTACCCTCCGGTCGTAATCGAACGGCCTGGTAAAAATAGGCTAAGATAGCCTAACAAAGAACCGGAGATATCTTAAGGATGCTTGGGGATGATCCGGACCCAACGGTCATGATCATGCGGTTCAGGTTCAGGACAGCTTTCGGACGCGCACGAGAGGGGTCTGACAGAAGGCCATGGAGACAAGGGGTTTGACAGGCTCAGAGAAGATAGAGAAGAGAGCGGTCCGGTTGATCTGAGAGGAGGTCAGCAGAGACAAGGGAGAAGCGGCAACTACGAACTAATACAGGTTTTTTGAAAAACATGCGGATGCAATGCGGATGATGCGATGAGATGAGATGCATAACATGAACAAAATGCAAAACAAAAGACAAAAATCCAACCACGAAGGAAATAACATATCACATGGCCAAAAATGGCAAGCGTTGGAGTTACAATTATGGAAAGTTACATCCGGGGCGTAACACTCTTATACCCCAAAAACATCCACGGGAGCCACGAAACCACTATTCCATTGTCGCAACCTTCTGTACCCGTGAGATACCATCTTGGGGCCTTTTCTGGCATCCTGCCGGAGGGGGAATTGATCATGGAGGGCTTCTACATCAACACCATTGCCTCTTCGATGAAGCATGAGTAGTTTACTTCAGACCTAGGGGTCCATATCTAGTAGCTAGATGGCTTGTTCTCTCTCTTTGATTCTTAATACAAAGTTCTCCTTGATGTTCTTGGAGATCTTTTTGATGTAATACTCTTTTGCGGTGTGTTTGCGGAGATCCGATGAATTGTGGATTTATGATCAGCTTATCTATGAATATTAACTGAATCTCCTCTGAATTCTTATATGCATGATTTGATATCTTTGGAAGTTTCTTCGAACTATCAATTTTTTTGGCGAACTAGATTGGTTTTTCTTGCAAATGGAGAAGTGCTTAGCTTTGGGTTCAATCTTGCGGTTTCCTTTCCCAGTGACATATTGTATTGTTACCATCGAGGATAAAAAGATGGGGGTTTCATCATATTACTTGAGTTAATCCCGCTACATCATGTCATCTTACTTAATGCGTTACTCTGTTCTTATGAACTTAATACTCTAGATGCAGGCAGGAGTTGGTTGATGTGTGGAGTAATAGTAGTAGATGCAGAATCGTTTCGGTCTACTTGACACGGATGTGATGCCTATATTCATGATCATTTCCTTAGATATCGTCATAACTTTGCGCTTTTCTATCAATTGCTCGATAGTAATTTGTTCACCCACCGTAATAAATTCTATCTTGAGAGAAGCCTCTAGTGAAACCTATGGCCCCCGGGTCTATTTTACATAATATTAGTTTCCCGTCAACTTTCCAATTTCCATCGCCGTTCCTTTATTTTGCAATCTTTACTTTCCGTTCCATAAACCAAAAATACCAAAACTATTACTTTAGCGTTTATCTATCTCTATCAGATATCACTTTGCGAATAACCGTGAAGGGATTGTCAAGCCCTTTGTCGCGTTGGTTGCAAGTTGGTGCTTGTTTGTGCAGGTATTTGTGGCTTGTTGCGTAGTCTCCTACTGGATTGATACCCTGGTTCTCAAAACTGAGGGAAATACTTACGCTCCTTTGCTGCATCACCCTTTCCTCTTCAAGGGAAAAACCAACGCAAGCTCAAGAGCTAGTAGTCATTCGAGCGATAAGAGTCCAGATTACACCAACGGTGGAGATAAGGCGGAGCTTACCCTTACATGAATGTGTCTTTGGTGATCTTTGCTGAGGTTGAGAGCAAGAGTTGACTAGAAGTTATCAATCGGGAAGTGAACATGGCTATGTCGGCAACAACCAAGTTCCTGAATTGGTCAAAGACGCCGATCACCTTCGATCAGTCAGATCACCCCACTTACATTGCAACCCCCGGGCGGCAAGCGCTGGTGCTTGATCCTGTAGTAGGAGGCACTTGGCTGCGCAAGGTCCTCATGGACATCGACATTGGACTTAACATACTCTATGCAGAGACCCTAAAGGGAATGGGCATCCCGATGTCCCGCCTTAGTGAGAGCAGCATGCAGTTCCACGGGGTAATCCTCGGGAAGAAAGAAAAGTCACTTAGCCTGATCGCCCTGGATGTGGTTTTTGGTGACGAGAAGAATTTTCAGAAGGAAAATCTGACCTTTGAGGTAGTTGACTTACACAGTACCTATCACGCCCCATCTTAGGCCGGCCTACTTATGTACGTTTCATGGCCCGTCCATGCTACGTGTATCTCAAGCTCAAGATGCCCGCCCAAAAGGCGTGATCACAGTCACTAACAGTAGACAGCATGCTGAGGAGTGTTTATAGCAAGGGTCCCGGATTGCGGATGAGCAGATGGCAGTCACCGAGCTAGAAGAGTACAAGAAGACCGCCGATCTGAGTGATTTGCTGCGCTCCAAGAAACCGACTGTGGAGTCCACTTTTCAGTCGGTCGGCGAGATGAATCTAGTACATATTCATCCAGAAGACCCCAATGTCGTGCCGACCAACATATCCACAACACACGGCAGCAAATAGGAAGCTGAGCTCATCTAGTTCCTCCATGAGAACTGGGACATCTTCGCATGGAAGCCACCTGACATGCTAGGTGTACCCGGGGAACTGGCTGAGCATCGATTGCGAGTCGACCCAAAGGCCATGACCATGAAGGAACATCTTCGCTCGGCCACAAAGAAGAGGAAGGCGATTGGCGAGGAAATCGCTCGACTTCTGGCAGCTGAGTTCATCCACAAGATATACCACTCCGAGTGGCTCGCCAACGTCGTCATAGTTTCGAAGAAGGACAAGTTTCCACAGATGTGCATTGACTTCAAGCACATTAATCGGGCCTGCCCCAAGGATTATTTTCCACTCCCCCGCATAGACCAGATAGTGGATTCCACCACGGGGTGCGATCAACCGTCATTTCTGGATGTGTACTTTGGCTACCACCAGATGCAACTGTACGGGCCAGACGAGATAAAGACAACTTTTATCACCCCTTTTAGGTGCTTCTGTTACATCACCACGCCATTCGGTATCAAGAATGCCGACGCTACCTTCATCGCATGGTTCAGAAGTGCTTACAGAAGCAAATCAGTCAGAATATTGAGGCTTATATGGATGAGATGGTGGTCAAGAACAAGAAAGGTTCTGACATGTTGACTGACCAAATCAAGACTTTTGCAAATCTATGACGATACGTCATCATGCTTAATCCAGCGAAGTGCGCTTTCAAGGTGCGGGGGGTGGGGGGGGGGGGGGTAAATTACTCGAATTCCTCATTTCTAAAAAAGGGATAGATGTCAACCCTAAAATATTAGTGCGATAGTCCAAATGAAGCGTCCGGAATGCCTTGATGACGTGCAGAAGCTCATAGGTTGCCTTGCAGCCTTGAGTCGATTCATCTCCCACCTCGGTGAGAAGGCACTGACTTATACCAATTGATGAAGAAGTTCGATTAGTTTGAGTGGACTCACGAAGCCTACACATCGTTTGTTGAACTCAAAGCCCTGCTTTCCACCCAGCTGGTGCTTGCTGCTTCGAACAGCCAAGAGCCATTGCTCTTGTACATTGCGGCTACAAGCCAAGTTGTCAGCACTGTCCTCACCGTGGAGCGGGAAGAAGAGGGCAAGGCTTACAAAGTCCAACATCCAGTCTTCTACATTTCTAAAGTTCTGACTCCGTCTAAGCGGAGATATCCTCAAGCTCGTCTATGGTATCTAATTAACTGCAAAGAAGGTAGCTCATTACACTACAAAAAAAGACACATCCGTGACATTTTGGGCCGAACAATTTTTTTCTGTCATACTTATGACACTTCTATGACGATAATTGTGACAAAACCCGGTATCATCATAGATGTGGTGGGCTCCTACTTCTATGACAAAAAATCATGACAGAAAATGGGCTTTTCATCCTGGGCGGGCTGGAGACGCAGCTGCATGACATTCTTTGGGCCGTCCATGATGGAAAAAACCATGGTAGAAGGGAGGGCGAGGAAAATTCCGGTGAGTTCCCGGTTACGGTGGGTGGTCGGGGGCCGAGCGATGCGTGTTTCTCTCGTACACGTACGTGTGTGTGTGTGTGAGGCGTTGGCTCTAACTGAACCCGAGCGAGGCGTTAGGCTCTAACTGAACCCGAGCGGTTGCACTGTAGGCTACGCGTTACCGAACCCGAGCGATCGATTGATGGCTGTTAACTAAACCCGATTGAGCGATTCCTTCGCTACTGTTGCTAACTGAAGCTAATCGATGCTGCCTCTGGATGAACAGTGAGCGTTGCGAGGGGGGTTGGATGAACAGTGGGCGGTGGGGCCGGATGAACAGGACCCTGTGCTGTTGCCTCTGGAAGAACAGGACCCCGATCGATCGAGCCGGTTGGGGCTGGATGAACAGGACCCCGTGGAGGGCTGGATGAACAGGACGATCCTGTGGAGGGCTGGATGAACAGTAGATGGTGGAGGGGTGGATGAACATTAGCCTGTGGAGGGGTGGTTTAACAGGAGCCCATGGAGAGGGGTGGTTGAAGAGTAGCCGGTGGAGTAGCGCACGGTGCAGGCTAGATGAACAGGAGCCCGTGGATGAACAGTCGCAGGTGGAGGCTGGAGGAGGTCGACGGTGGATGAACAGTAGCCCGTGGAGGCTAGAGGAGGTCGAGGTGGAGATGAACAGTATGCCGTGGAGTCCCGTTTTGCGGTACGCCACACCCCTCCCGATGAACAAGACCCCCGTTTTGACCGTAGCGCTCCAACACAAGTCCGTTTCGTCCGTTTTGGGGTACGCCACACCCCTCGATCAACAGGACTACGTTTTCACCATAGGAGGTCCAACACAAGTCCGTTTCCTCTGTTTTGCGGTATGCCAGACCCCTCCGGATGAACAGGACCCCGTTTCGAACATGGCCAGTCGAACACAAGGCGTTTCCTCCGTTCTACGGTATGCCAGACCTTGTTTCCATCGCCTGTTCCATACAATCCGGTTCGCTCCCACGCGTTATGTTGCCTCCCGATGAACATGACGCATTCTGTTGCCTCCCGATGAACACGACACATTCCGTTGCCTCAACATGAACACGATAACGACGCTGTTTCTCCATGCCGACCTAGCCATGTACACGAGCCCTGGCCGTATGTATGCGTGAGTAGGCGTTCGAGACCCCGCCTGTATGTACGTACATGGCCATATTTACTTTCTTGCACCCTGGCCATTGTACGTATGTGTACATGCTACGTGCGCGCCCCTACTATGACACGTGCGCGCCTCTACATCGACCAGTATGTACGTACACGTTCGCGACTAGAATGACAACGCTATGTACGCTTCGACCAGTTGGGTCCCGACTGTCAGCCACTTCCTTGCGTGCAAAGATGTAGCTGGTGGGTCCCAGCAGTTTGGGGGGGGGGGCAAATCGTTTTTTGCCCAGACGCACTTCCTTGCATGCGAAGATGTAGCTGGTGGGTCCCAGCAGTCAGGGGGAAAACATTTTTTCGCGAAATACGGTGGCCCGTCCGGTGGGTCCCTACTGTCAGGTGGAGGAATAATTCTTTTGCGCATAATAAGGAGGCACTTCCTTGCGGCCGCCGTGGACCCAGCTGTCAGTCTTTCCACGTACAGTACTCTTCCGATGGAAGTTGTTCCTTGACCACGTTGACCATGCCGCGCCGAGAGCACTAGGGCAGTGGACGACGACGAGGCCTAGGAAGGGGACGACGCGGAGCCGACGAAGACGCGGAAATGGAAGCCCGCGCGGAGAGGAGTACGAGGGTGCACTGGTTCGGCTGTGGTGTGAGGCTGTCGTCGCCGCAGAATAACAGGGGGTGTGGGTGAGTAGAGGAATGGCCTGGCCAGCAATGAAGTAGGGTGGGGCGGTGCGGCCTGTGCGGCATCACAGCCGGCCACAAGAGGCGGGAGCAGGCAGTCCCACCGGTGCTGGTTTGGGCGGCTGGAGCAAGAAGATTAGATATTGAAGAAGCATCCCGGCCGTTGGATTAACATCCAACGGTCACTGCTACTAGAATCGATTGTGGACTAAGTTGACAAAGCCAAAATACACGTCAACCTAGTAGACCCACAAGTCAGCCTCCAAATCTCCCAAACAGCATACAGCCTGAAATTTCTAGCTAGATTCAAATTAATTTTAAATCTAAACATACCTTAATTTAAATTCAATGAAATTTTACCCGCACAAAAACAATGAAATTTAAAATATCAAAATCCAAAAGAGAAACATATTTTGGAACTAATTGCTTGTTTGCTGTATTTTTTCATTTTACAGCCCATTTATTATTACTTATAGCCCATTTCTTATTACTTATAGCCCATTTTCCGGGCAAAATGCATGCCTCCTCGTCTTGAAAGATTTTTGGCCCAGCAGGGCATAGAAAAGCAAGTAGCTAGGCCTATGTTGGTTATTCTGCAAAAAACAAAATAGTTGGCTAGCCATTTTCAGAACGGAAAAAAGCTAACTGGACTGGTCATGTGCTAAACATATGAAATAAAAGCCTGGGATAGACGGGCCACAAGTCCCGCACAACCCAGTTGATACCCTTCTCCGTCCTGAAAAAACAAAATTACTACACGCACTGTCGGGTCCCTACTGTCAGCCTCACCATGTATAGTCATCTCCTTATTCCTCTCGGTTGTTGTTGACAACACCAGAGGGCGGCGCCGCGGTGAGCGAACCAAGGCAGAGGACGATGGTGAGGCCTCGGACGGGAACGAACAGGAGCCGGGGAAGATGCACAGAGTTTTAGGGTGCGATGTGGCCATGATGCGTGCGCGGCAGCACAACCAGCCGTGGGAGGCGGGAGCAGGCGGTGCCGCTAGCACTGGTTTGACTTTGGCGGCTCGAGGAAGAAGAGACTGAAGAAACACGACAAACGTTCAATGTCAACCCAATGGTCAAGGTTGGCACAATCGTTTTCTAAGCCGACAGCAAGTAGCATACTTTTTTATATATAGGAAGAAAGAAAATTGGGCTCGTTGGCCTGATAATGTTCCTGAAACTGCGACCATTCGATCTTGTGTCGCAACTGAAACTGCGAGGAAAATGCGTTCGTCTGTTGTCCTCCTCCCGGGGAACGTTCGCCACATAAGTGACTAGCACCCTTGGTTTTCAACCGAGAGGTCTTGGGTTCGAGTCCCAGGAACTCTCAATTTTGTCCTCCTTCTTTCCTCGCAAAAAAGGGAAAGAAAATCAAAGACTTGGGAAGGCGTACAGAACAAGCTAGTGTACCAGTAAAGAGACGTTGCCGAGTTTTAGAAAAAGAGAGACGTGCTCCTGTAGCTGGTTCGAATCCAAACCTAGACTATTACTATATATGGTGCTATGCTACTTTGCAAGTAATGAAACTGACATATCCAACATTTTCTTCTCCTCTTCTCTACTTACTCTGCCTAGCTTCAGAAGCTCTGGCCGCATCAACCATGTCCGCTGGCTGCTCGTCCACCTGCTCTTCAGCAGGCAACAACCAGATATGCGCCAAGTCATCACCCGTACCATCGCCTGTGGGTCTCATCACACCCCCGCCGGCACGCGCACTGCAGCCGATTGCTCATCGCAACCCGCTGTCGTTGGTGTGGTGCCACTGCTGCAAATCACATAGAGTCATCCGTCGCGTCTCAACCACAATCCTCAACCCTGGCCGAGTCTTCTACAAATTCCCGAATCATGGGGTAATAATATGTTTAAGTGTTGTTCTCCTGCTTTCAGTTGCTGATTTTTTAAATAGTTTGGTTGATGATCTTCCAATTTGATTCGTGTAGAAACGGGAAGATCCTTGTGATTTGTATTTCTGGGAAGTTGCTGATGTGGGGGAATGCAACTACGCTGATTATTTGGTTAGCCGAGGAATCCCAGTACCAGCAGGTTGGGCTGTCAGACAAGTAACTGAAGGAACGGTAGAAGAGGAAGATGCAGAGCAGAAGGTTAAAGATGCAGTTCCTCTGATCATGGCCAAACAACAGCTGCTAAATGGCATTGACAGCAAAGAGGAGATGAAAGAGCTTGTGAAGATAATGGGCAAAATCGATGTGCACTGTAGGATGATTATCTCTTCATTTGTAGTGTATGTAGCACTCGTGATGTATTCAGTGGCTATGACATGAGCACTTTGCTGAAACTAGTAATGAATGAAACCTGTGTAGCAGGCTGGGCGTAGTGTTGTGAACATCTAATGATTTCTATTAACGGAAATCAGGGGGTATCCCCTTTTGCTCATAAATAAATAAATAACAGAGGCCCTGTCGGGTCAGCTTTGTTCTTATTCGAAGACGTCGAGAAAATTGCAGTCCAACAGCAAACTATGTCATCAAATTCAAGTTTCACAGCCAAATATGAGTACAACTAAGCAACAATGTCATCATGTTTTAGTCGTCATACAATCACCAAACACAAATCAGCATACATAACAAGTGATGTTCTCACAGCAAAATACTAAACAACATGTTCATCAGGTTTCAGTTATCATAGCAAACACAATTTCACATAATAGATAAAAAAACGTCTCCTGACAGGCAAATACGACAAAAGGAATGTAATCATCATCCGCAGCAGCCGCGTCAACATCTTTGACATGTGTATCAATCTGAATCGTAATTCCCCGCGGTGTCATCTTCTTCTTCGTCCTCAACGTCCTCGAACAGTGACTTTTTCTTGATCAACTCTTGTATGTCCACAGCACGACAGGCAATCTTTTCGCCGGCATCATTTATTTGATGGTTCTCAAAGATATTAGGAACATCTGTGTTATCTTGTACATCAGGAGAAGTGTAAGCATCATCTTGTTGTGCAACTTCATTAAACGAATTCCTCTGCTCAAACCATTGCAATACTCTCTAGTCATTGCTACGTGCAAATGTGTCTTCCAAGAAAAAATATATGTGTTGCTTGATTTTCCAAAATAAAAGGCTCGTTGGTCTGGTACGCCGCCTTGACTTTGATGGATTTGAAATAATCATCAGCTCTGGGTTTTGCGATCCTGGAAAATAGGTTATACCAACGACAGCAGAACAGAACCACACACCGATGATCCTCGAAACTGGAGATATACTGCAACTGAACAATGTCTGTTATGTTAGCATACATTTCAGTTGTCTCTGTCATATGTATTCGTGCTCATGATGGCACTATTTTGTGTCTTCCTGCCTTCGTCTCGTGCAAGGGTGTTGTAGCGCACATCTCCAATGACGCAAGATTCATAATGTCTAACCCGAGTATCAGGACCCATTGCTAGTGAGTAAAGGGCATCATCAACTTCCTGCCCATCCTCCCGCATCTTCTTAACCTATGGTTAGAAAATAGACAAGCTGATCATCTTATGTACTCAATATATTAAAAAACTGATAGTGCAATTCAAAAGCTTACATGGCTTTTGAACCATTTGGCAAATATGGCCATAACCAGTTTGTCAATGTTTGTAGGATTTTGCGGCGGTAACTCCTTTTTGTAGATGCTGCACGACATAGTGACCGCGTCAAACATCTAAATATATAAGAATGTGCTGCAAGTTTAGTAGATTACGATGTATAAGCTGTAGTACTTAGAACTTACTTGATATAAGGTAGTATCTCAGGACAGTTATTCAACACATACCAAACCATTTTGTCCAAATCTTTGGGTTTATCCTCTTGTCGACTCTTCCTTGTAACTCAAACAGAATAATCGAAAACATTGAGCCCGGGATTGTCTTCATCCACCTCTTTGTTAAGCTGATCAGTTGTTTCAATGTATTTTGAGCAGAATGTCAATGCTTCTATAGCAATGTAGGCCTCTGCAATGGAACCCTTGGGTCTAGATCTATTCCTAACATAGCCCTTGAAAGTGCCTAGCCGCCTTTCAATAGGGTACATCCAGCCATACTGTACTGGACCTCTAAGTAGTGCCTCATCAGGTAGATGAACATCCAAATGCACCATCACATCAAAGAAGGCTGGAGGATATATCTTCTCAAGGTCGCATAGGATAGTTGGTATCTTGTCTCTAAGACGCTCCAAAGCATCTATCCTGATATTTCTACTTCAAAGTTCCCTGAAGAATTGTCCCAACTCTGCAACTGCTCTGTATAAGGCAGGGCGGCCCAATCTTCTAAGGATAACAGGTAAAACCCTTTGAAGTAGGACATGGCAGTCATGAGTTTTCAACCCTTGTACCTTATTTCCATCTACACTAACTCTCATTTCAGGGTTGGAGGCAAATCCATGTGGGAATCTCACACGTGCCAGGACCTCATAGAATTCTTTTCTTTTTACATTGTCCAAGACGTACATAGCTAGTGCCATATCCCGTGGTTTACCATCATCTTGCACCTACAAATCCCGTCTGATACCCAGGTGTGCCAAATCAATCCTAGATTATAAGGTATCTTTCGTCTTGCCTTCAATATTAAGAAGTGCGCCGATAATGTTGTCACAAATATTTTTCTCGATGTGCATCACATCAAGATTATGCCGCATATCCAAATCTTTCTAATACTCCAAGTCCCACAAAGTGGACCTACGGGTAAACAATAATCTCTCTTCTGCCCTGCCATGCTTCCTTTTCCCGCTACCATTACCACAATGGTTTCCTGGTGTAATATGCCTGACCTTCTCTAATTCCACTTGCAACTCATCGGTGGTGAGCCTCTTTGGTGCATCACGGTTTTCATGCTTTGCATTGAACATATGTGTTCGGTATTTTCTAGGATGCGGCTTGTCCTTGGCAAGGAAACGACGGTGTCCAATGTAACATATCTTGCTAAGTATTGCATATGACAGGGAATTCCTGTCACATTGAACACATGCATTTTAACCATGTGTCGTTCGCCCTGACATAGTTCCCAAAGCCGGATAATCATGGATGCACCAAATTATAACAGCACGCAGAAAGAAATCAGCTGGTGGGCTACTATATAGGTCTCGAGTGAGAACACCCCTCCATAGTTGTTGAAGTTACTCCACAAGAGGCTCCATGAAGAAATCAAAATCCTTTCCAGGACTTTTTGGACCTGGGATGAGCAAGGACATCATGTAGTTTGATTCTTTGGTGCAGACATTTGGAGGCATGTTGCAAGGGATAACAAGCACTGGCCACATGCTATATGTGGCACTCTGGTGGCCAAATGGGTTAAATCCATCTGAAGCTAAGCCAAGTCTAATGTTTCTCGGGTCAGCAAAAAACTTTTTGTGTTTATGATTGAAGCTTTTCCACTCACTACCATGAGATGGATGGCTCATTACATTCTGATCACTATACTCCTTGTTCCTAGAATGCCACAATACATCCTCTCTTGTTTCAACATCATGAAACAACCTCTGCAATCTTAGTATAATTGGAAAATGTCTGAGAACATTATGAGGAATCCTCTTCACAGCATCGCCATCTTTCCATCTTGATGATTTGCATTTCGAGCATTCACTTAAGTTGGCATGATCCTTCTGGAACATAACACAATTATTCTTACAAACATGGATCATATCATATCATATCCAATTCCAAGTGCACGAAGGAAATTCTTAATTTTACTATAGGTGTGTGGTAGCTCAGACGCATCTGGGAAAGATTTGCGGAAAGCAGCCAACATCGCATCAAATAATTTGTTGGTCATCCGCTCAGATGTCTTCACCTGAAGAAAGGTGACCATAGCTGAGAATACTGATAGCTTATTTCCTAGGGTGACAGCCATGTTGCATTGTTCCAACATGCAGGGCCACTATTTTTCTTCTACAGGTGAAAGTTCACGGAATGCACGAGCATTTCGTAGCATTGTTTTAATGTTGGTCAAACTCACTGACTCCGCCACCACCACCTCCTGCTCCTCTTCCACCTGAGCATCGGGCAGATCAAGATGGCGATCTGCTGCTTCCACGTAGTCAATAACAATGACATTCACAGTTTCACCATGATGAACCCACCTAGTATATGTGACTGACATCCCATACAAGTGTAGATGATTTTGCACAGTTGACTGGGGTCTTGTAACTGAATTCATACAACTGCTACATGGGCAGAGCACATCTAATTTCGGACCACCGTACTCAGCTCTGATAAAGTTCATGAAGTTTTCAACCCCCTTGACATATGCAACAGAGAATCTTCGAGCAGAAGTTATCCAAGTCCTGTCCAGCTATTAGATATTACAGGAAAAACATATATGCTTTTTATGAAGGCCAAAAAAAATACCTACGTCGATGTCTAAAGCTATGGCAAGATATTTGGACGAGCAGATCTGAGTAACGAAATATACGTAAAGCTAATTCAGCAAACATATTTGAGTGCTAAATTATGGCAGGCTGTTTCAGCAGTCAATGAGGCCGAGCACACAGCCATCGAACTATCGAAGGCCATCGCAGCAACAAAGATCGAGTATAAAACGGTGTAGAGCTATTTCACCTAATAGATTGGCTACTAGACCATGGCAATCTACGTCACAATAAATATATGGCAGGATATTTTAGCAACTAATCAGCCTTGGCATGCCATCTCAGCTAAGGAGATTGAGTGCAGAACAGGGCAAGGAAGCTTCTTAAGCAGAGCATATTGATTGTAAACTACTTCGGCAAACAGTGAGATTAACTGCGTCTATCAGCTAGCATTCAGCGCTACACCGACATGAACGGGGTCTGAGTCTAGAATGTGCATACCATGGGAGAAGCTGACTGCCGTGCATCTCCACACGAACATCACCAGCGGTGGCGGCGCTGACCGTCATGCGCCTCCACAAGAACGTAGCCAGTGGTGGCGGCGCGGCTAGAGGACAACAGTCTACGAGAGCGTACTATGGGAGCGAGAGGATCGCCGTGCATCCCCTCGACGAACCGCAGCGCCGACGTATCAGCGCAGCGGGGAGGGCGGCTTTGGCAGAGCGAATGGAGTGGAGGGGGACGGGGGGGAGGGGGTTTGGGGAATATTATTGGCTAGTTGGCCGAAGGGTGGTTGAATCGGATTTGGGGGGAATTTTTAGGTGGGGGGGGGGGGACTTTGGCGCGGTGGGCGGGGGGAGTTTGGCGCGTGGTCGGTTTCTCCAAGTGCAGTCCCACATGTCAGTGAAGAGGCAAGCCGAAGCGCGTTCCGTTTGTGTGAGCCGTGTGCAGGACCGAACGTGTGTGGGGTGCAATGTGACCACCTCAGGAGTGATGTGAGTGTACCGCCTTTTTTCCTTTTAAACTAGGTGCTTCACCCCCTCAAAAAAATCTTGTTGCTTCGCGCGATCCATCGATACTACTACTAGTAATCCGGTAATCCTGACTAAAATGGCGCGGCCGAGTCTTTTCCCGCGCGATATGTGTAACGCCCCGGATACAACTTTCCATATTCGTAACTCCAACTCTTGCCTTTTCCGGAGATGCGATATGATATTTCCTTCGTGGTTGGGTTTTTGTCTTTTGTTTTGCATTGTGTTCATGTCAGGCATCTCATCTCATAGCATCATGTGCATCGCATCCATATGTTTTCATAAAACTTGCATCCGTACATGTTCTGCCGGTTCTCTCCGTTGTCCGTTCTGAGCCCGACCACACTCGCACGCGCCCGCGGCACCTCCGAAATATTATTTTATAAGTGGCATAAAAATGTTCTCGGAATGGGTTGCAACTTGTCGTGCGGTCTTATTATAGTGTAGACAGAGCGCCTGCCAAGTTTCATCGCATTCGGAGTTCATTTGACTGCCCAACCGTTAAATATATAACCACGATATAGTCGGTATATTCGTCGGACGTTTCGGTCTCCGAAACTGCTGCCGGGCCTCTCTCTCTCTCTTCCCTGCTTCAGCCCCTGGCCTTTCTAGCACAGCCCGTCTAGCCCTCCTATACTTCCCCTCGATCCAGAGCCGTCCGATGTCGATCTAAGGCCTCGAAACGCTCCAAAACCCCCAAGAGACTAAACCCTAGCCCCCCTTTCCTATTTAAACCCTCCTCCTTCCAAATCTGGTCGCCCTAACCCCCCTCCTCCTCTTTTTCCGCGCCACCCAACCCGCAGCCACCTCCTCCCACCTCGGGGGCCGTGCCGCCGCCTTCCCCCTCCAAATCCGGCGCCCTCCAGCCCCCCTCCGCCACGTGGCACGTCCTGAGCGGCCAGCCGCCGCCCGACCATCGCTCCCTGCCAACCAGGGGTCGCCACGCGGCCTCCCAGTGCCCCCCTGGCAGTTCTCCTCGCCGCAGCCCGTCCAGGCCCGGGGAGGGCCTGCCGAGCCCATCGGGGCCCAGACCGCGCCGCCCTTGCGCCCCAAGCTCCAGATCAGGAGAGGAGCTCCCGATCCAGAGCCCCGCCGTGCCGATGTCCCGCGTCGTCATCGCCGATGGTCGCCTTCCTCGCCGGTGAGCGCCCCGCGCCCCATCTCCTCCTTCCCTCTCCTTCCTGTCCTTCTTCCTCCTCGCCCTCTCATCTTCTCTCTCTCCCTCGGCCTCGACTTCGGTCCAGTGTGCCCCTACAGCCCAGCCTCACCACCAAGCCGGCCTGCCAGGCCTCCTACACCGACTGGGCCGAGCCCATGGGTGAGGCCCCCCAGCCCCTCCAGATTCGGCCTGTGTCATATTTTTTCCCTGTTGCGTTTTTTTTTCTATTTTCCAAAAACTGCATATTCACAGATTGACCCTCCATCTTCATGCACTTAATAACTCCACAACCGTGCATCGGATTAAAATGGTTTAAACATGTAAAATGCTCAGAAAATTGTGTAGATTAATAATATGCCACTTTCATCTATGTTAAAAATGTTTAAAATGCTGTTTGTGTTAATTTGCATAAATGCCATGTTAAAATGCTTTAATTCATAACTAAATAACCGTAGCTCCATTTTAAATAAACTTTATATGTAAATGGGGTGGAAAAATGCCTAGATTAACATGGTGCACTTTATTTTCCTGTTTAACAACAGTATAATTGTGTTTAGGGCAGAACAGTACCGAATCTAAAATATGCACATGGGGATTTTCCGGAATTATTGTTTGTTGTTTCCGGCCTCATTTAAACTTGCCTAGATAGGTAGTTTCATTATGTTTCACCCCCTTGCCATGCTAATAACATTTAATATTGTTGGGTACATAACCTAGATCAGACTAAATAATTGCATGTGGTGTTTCGTCAATATGCAACTCGTTGCATATTGAGCTCCATTTAATTTGTAGTATTGTGTGTTGCAGTTTGCCATGCCATGCCTCTTTAAACCGGACATGCATCATACTTGATTGTGCATCATGCCATGTTTATGCTTGTGCATTTACCATGTTGTTTGTTTCTTTCCGGTGTTTCTTCTTAGTTCCGGTAATGTTGCGATTGTGAGGATTCGTTGGACTACTTCCGCTTGTCTTCTTCATGGACTCGTTCTTCTTCCTTGCGGGATTTCAGGCAAGATGACCGCTACCCTGGATCTCACTACTATCATTGCTACGCTAGTTGCTTCGTTCTATCGCTATGCTGCATTACCTATCTTTTGCTCATCAAGCCTCCCAAATTGCCATGAGCCTCTAACCTTTGACACCCTTCCTAGCAAACCGTTGTTTGGCTATGTTACCGCTTTGCTCAGCCCCTCTTATAGCGTTGTTAGTTGCAGGTGAAGTTTGAAGATTGCTCCATGGTGGACAGGATTTTGTTTGGGATATCACAATATCTCTTATATTATTAATGCATATATATATTTGGTAAAGGGTGGAAGGCTCGGCCTTATGCCTGGTGTTTTGTTCCACTCTTGCCGCCCTAGTTTCCGTCATACCGGTGTTATGTTCCCGGATTTTGCGTTCCTTACATGGTCGGGTGATTTATGGGACCCCCTTAACAGTTCGCTTTGAATAAAACTCCTCCAGCAAGGCCCAACATTGGTTTTACCATTTGCCTCACCACCTCCTATATTTCCCTTGGGAGTAATTAACCCAAGGGTCATCTTTATTACAGCCCCCCCGGGCCAATGCTTGTCTAAGTGTTGGTCCAAACTAGAGCACCGTGCGGGGCCATCCCTTGGCCACTTGGGTTATGTCGGTTCCTGTACGCTTCACTTATCTGGTGTTGCCCTGAGAACAAGATATGTGCAGCTCCTATCGGGATAGTCGGCGCAGCGGGCGGTCTTGCTGGTCTTGTTTTACCATTGTCGAAATGTCTTGTAAACCGGGATTCCGAGTCTGATCGGGTCTTCCTGGGAGAAGGTCTATTCCTTCGTTGATTGCGAGAGCTTGTCATGGGCTAAGTTGGGACACCCCTGGAGGGTATAATCTTTCGAAAGCCGTGCCTGCGGTTATAGGCAGATGGGAATTTGTTAATGTCCGGTTGTAGATAACTTGACACCAGATCCGAATTAAAATGTATCAACTGTGTGTGTAGCCGTGATGGTCTCTTCTCGGCGGAGTCCGCGAAGTGAACATGGTTTCTGGGTTATGTTTGATGTAAGTAGGAGTTCAGGATCACTTCTTGATCATTACTAGTTGACGACCGTTCTGCTTGCTCTCTTCTCGCTCTTATTTGCGTATGTTAGCCACCATATATGCTTAGTTGCTACTGCAGCCTCACCACTTTACCCCTTCCTTTCCCTTTAAGCTTTGCTAGTCTTGATACCCATGGTAATGGGATTGCTGAGTCCTCGTGGCTCACAGATTACTACAACAACAGTTGCAGGTACAGGTTTTGTGATGATCATGACGCGAGAGCGATGCTTGCTTGCGTTGAGTTCCTCTTCTGCCTCTTCGATCAGGGGATAGGTTCCAGGTCAGCAGCCTGGGCTCGCAGGGTGGATGTCATTTGAGCTTTTGTTTGTGTTTCATCCGTAGTCGGATGTTGATATTGTGTGTGATATATTGTTGTATTCGTGTGGCATTTTATGCCTCTTGTATGTATCCCGATCTATTGTGTAATGTTGATGTAATGATATCCACCTTGCAAAAGCGTTTCAATATGTGGTTCTATCCTTGGTGGGATCTTCGAGTCTGTTTAGGATAGTATCGCATATTGGGCGTGACAATATGCTGGGAGGTTGGCTTAGTTGGGTTTTTGAGGACGAGTAATGCTACACCTACGTAATCCCAGTTACGTAATTAACATAATGTGAAACATGTGAGCTGTTGATTGTAGAATGAGGGGAGGGAGGGGCCCACCACCATGAAAATCAGGGGAGGAGAGAGAGAGAGAGAGGCAATTTACGTTAACCCTTTCGTAGGTTCCCGTAGATGTAGAAAGATGTGAAATGCGTGAATGTGTAGTGGACGTACTATTGGAGTGCCTAAGATAAATTGTGTATGTATAGACCCTATGTGTTTATTTTACTTCGTATGTTAGATTTGTCTCGGTTCAATAAAAAGCAGAGTTGGTGATGATGGTGTGCCTGTCATCTTGCAATATAGGCCGTCCGGTCTATATCTAACGGATAGGAAGGAAACTATGACAATTTACCCGCACTCCTCTCCACATTTGCAGACAAGGCTTTCCCTCGTTCATCCTTTTCTCCCACAATATCTTGATCTTCCGTGAAACGCATGGGCATCTTGCTAGTACTCCTACAATATACTATATTATTGTGAAAGTTCATATACACCGGCCAAGGTTAATGCAAACACGGCAGACTTTCATTACATTTCGAACTTTTATAGGACAGAAAAATAAAAGAAACCCGACCCTAAACCTATTCTACGGCGGCGACCAATGTCCTCCATCTGCGATCTCTATGTACGGGGGCGGGGTTCAAGACGTGTGAAGTGAAGGTGCGGTCTCCGGCGAGGAAGAGTAGAACACGGGATATGGACCGGCCAGTTGGCACACCATGCCCTGCCGCCTCCCATGCCCTACTCATACTCGGAGGAGTCCCTGACCTCGGCGGTGCCGGACGTTGGACGGCGGCAAGTAGGACGCGGTGCTCCTATCGTCGGCCGCTAGCGTGGCCATCGCTTGTGCGGTCACGTCCGTGTCCGGCTACGCCGCTATTGCGTCACGAGAGGCGACTTGAGTGAGGGCGGCGACCTCGAGCTTCATCCCCGAAGACAAGCTCTCCGACAGAGCGTTCACGCTTGTGGTCATGGCGGATGTTGTGCCAGGTAGGAGGACGATGCGCTATGGTGTGGAGTGAAGTTGGGTGTTGCCGCATTAAGTAGCACATTCTGGTGAGGCCAAGCGTCCGGGTGCGTCATTAAGTCGCCGGAGTTGGTTCCTCGGGCACCGAGCCTCTTAACAATGGCATACAAACAGACGACATGAATGCGGGCAGCTGGCACCGGCTGGGAACACACCGCGTGACGGCGTGAGGGACGAGGGTTTTGGTGTGCCAGGGTAGTCAGCTGCGGTCGTGGAAACGTTGGATATGCCCTTTGCTCACATGTGATCCCCGCATGTCATTGAAAAAGCAAGATGACCCAACATGTTCTCAGGTCCTAAGGATGCAGTTGGCCGCGCTACACCACTCCGCGGACGCGTCGCGGTGCCCCGTGCATCCTCGACGAGCCGGGTGTTGGGGTTTGTTTGGATTGTGGACAAAGTGCACCTTACCAAAATTTTGGTCATGACCCAAAGATTGGTCTTTGTTTGGATGGTTGCCATTTTTTTGGCATGCCAATGAACTCTAGCCAACTCTAGTTCATTTTTCTTGCCAATGTCGGCCAAATCATGGGCAACCAATACCTCAACCAAAATTTTGGCTACCCAATGCTTTGATGGTGCAACCTTGGGCACAAACCAAACATACTGTTGGTCATGCCACAACACTAACGCCACCCTCAGCACGCTGAAACCAACCGTGTCTAGCGATGATGAGCATGTCGCTCACCGCCGTCGTCGTGTCCAGAGGCGGTGCTGGAGCTGCGCCACGTTGTTGGCCCCAACGACCCACATGAACGGTTGTTAGTGGCGAGGAGGTCGTGGGCCAGCTCCTCCATTGGACTAGTCTGCGCTACATCGCCCCGATGGGTGTGCCCCACATGTCAGTTTCCCTGTTTTCCTGGCCATATTAGAGCGTCAGTGCTCCGCGTTGCGCATTAGGCCTTTCACTATGTAGGCCAAGCTAGACAACTTATTGTTTATTTGAGCCGTTCAAGTATAATCATGTGGCGTTTGCTTATTTCTCATTCCTCTCCAACCCTCTTCTCCATCGATCATGTCGCCCTCCGGTCGAGTCCATCCTCCCGCATGCCTCATTTGAACATTCCGCTGAGTATCATTCGCAAGTACCCACCCTAGTCCTCTTTCAATCGATCTCCGGACCCCGAGATGAAATCGAGAGAGAACGAGTGGGGGCACGTGATACCTAAGGCGGATTCAAAATTTTGAACCGGTGATCATAGCATCTGCAAATCATATATAAAGGGTATTCAATGTTCATTTCGTTTTTAAACAAACGATATACTCCCTCCCATCCTTTCTAGTTTACATATAAGTTTTATGTGTAGTCAAAGTATCTCTACTTTGATCAAAAAAGTATCAACATTCAACAACGCCCAATCAATATTGTTAGATTCGTACGTACTCCTAGATTTGTACTCGAGATGGTTTCAAATTTGTTTTCAACCACGTGAATGTGCTTGTTCTCACGCATGCTCTTCCTACTAGGATTTTGCCACATATACCCAGTCCAATAGTAACTTTTTTAAGCTCCCTGTCCAATAGTACTAGTGGAGTACTAACAACATCTGTACTAGAGTATGCAATGCTCATAGTAGTACTCCCTCCTTCCATTTATATAGGGCCTATGTAGAGGAGAGAGATGTGAAAAGTAAGGGGAGTGAGCTCTCATGCAAGAGCCTAGCTATATACGCATTCCTAGTTAAATACAATAAATATGAAGAAAGAGATAGAGAGGAGATGGAAATAAGTACTAATACAATAGCCAACCTTATATTTTTTTGCGGGAAATAGCCAACCTTATAGCCCACACCACTATATGAGTGCATATAATAGATGATGGCTACAGATGGCATGGCAATCCCTCATAGGCATCGACTGGGTATATTATTAACCATGCTCTAATGCGTTTTTAAAACCGCATTTGACTATTGACAAGATTAATAGTACATGAGATGTATAATGTGAAAATTATATCATTGGAAACTCCTTTCACATATGAATTTGAGCGTATGCTTTGTGTAAGTTGCATGTCATATATTATTACTCTAACATTTGGTCAAACTTAGCCTCAAAAAACGCATTAGGCCATGTATAGTAAATGGAAGGAGGGAGTAGTAGTGGAAGTGGATCCTCTGACGTAGGTATCCTTGCCTTACCCTCCCTTTCGGTCACTTACTGGCGGACCCCATGCTTGCTAGGCCTCGCATGTCAGTTACTCAATGGGTTCGGCCACGTCAGGGGATCCTCATCCGTACTATACTCCCTCTATTTTTTTACTCCACATAAAACGGAGGGAGTGGTAGTATAATAAATGATGCGAGCAGGGGAGGGGGAGGGACATCGGTTTGCTCTCAAATGCGGTCCCACAAGCGAGAGAAAACGCCGCAAGATCACTTACTACAAGATGCTGACGCCGGAGCGCCGGGCAGAAATCGCGGCGGCGATCGGCGCCACAGACCTCCGTTCCCAAGCTCTCTTTGCGGCGGGCCAATACCCGAGTTCTCTAGAGCCAAGCTACGGGGAGGAGGAAGCCGATCCAATGTTCATGGTGGAGGTCGCGGTGAAGAAGGCCCCTGATGGGTATGAGACGATGGACGTCGACTTTGTGCCGGCGTCCGAGTCCCCCGTAGTGCAGGCGGACCAGTGGTTCAACATGGCGATACTAAAGGAGGACCGGGAGGCAGAGGCTCAACTCGATGCGGAGCACGCGCATGTCGCTGCCATCGAGGCTCTCCTGCAGGTGGAACTGGATGTCGTTTATGTGAACCGGGCGGTGGAGGCTCAACTTGAGGCAGAGCACGCGGATGCCGCTGCCATTAAGGCCCTCCTGTAGGCGGAACCGAACGTCCTAGACTTGGGCAGAGGCTCAACTCGACGCGGAGCACGTGTATGCCGCTCTCATCGACGCCCTCCTGCAGGCGGAACCAGACGCCCTAGACTTGAACCGGGCAGCGGAGGCTCGACTCGATGCGGAGCACGCGGATGCCGCTGCCATCGAGGCCCTCCTGTAGGCGGAACCGGACGTCCTCGACTTTAACCGGGATGTGCTCTCGTCCATGCAGAGCGCTCGCACGCTCGGCGTGAATGAGTAGTTGGAGGCCGAGGACAAACACGGTGCGGAGACACACATCAGCAGCTACGGCTGGTTCGCGCCGCCAGCCAAAGACGACGAGGTCGTCTCGTTCCACGAGTAGTGATAGTTTTTCTTTATGTTGTTGTTTTTATGGTTCTTTTGTTGTGTAAAAACATATATTGTTATGCAAGTTGCCTGACTTGGGTCAGTCTACCATTTCAAGCGGTTGGATGAATTTCCTACGTCTCCTAACCCTTCTTCCTCACCTCTTCTTCTTCCCCAACAGACCACCGCACGGGCCGTACGGATACTCCCCAACATGCGGTTGGATAAACATACTCTATGAACGAAAATTAGGGTGCGTTCCCTTGCTTGGGTTTGCGGAATGCAGGAGGGACTGTGTGAGGGTGCGGTGCGACCGCGGCGTGCACGAGCGACCGTGTGAGGATGCGGTGCGACCGCGACAGTCGTGCCTAAGTGTACCTCCTTCTCATTTTGAAAACTTTAGGCAAGCTTGGCAAAAATGTGTGGCGAAGTATGGCAATGCAAGGCCTAGACCCAAACAGGATAAGTACGTACGTACTAGGAGTACTAGTGTTAAAAAAGAAAGGGGGGGTTTTCCTTCACGGGATTTAATCGATACAAATCCTCGTTTAACGTGTCAATTAATGCATATTTGTTTCTCCAAAGACCAAAGAGCTAACTGTCGGTGTCAAAACTGGCGGATCTTGGGTAGGGGGTCCCAAACTGTGCGTCTAGGCGGATGGTAACAGGAGACAAGGGACACGATGTTTTTACCCAGGTTCGGGCCCTCTCGATGGAGGTAAAACCCTACTCCTACTTGATTAATATTGAAGATATGGGTAGTACAAGAGTAGATCTACCACGAGATCAGAGAGGCTAAACCCTAGAAGCTAGCCTATGGTATGATTGTTGTTCGTCCTATGGACTAAAACTCTCCGGTTTATATAGACACCGAAGAGGGCTAGGGTTACACAGAGTCGGTTACAATGGGAGGAGATCTTCATATCGTATCGCCAAGCTTGCCTTCCACGCCAAGGAAAGTTCCATCCGGACATGGGACGAAGTCTTCAATCTTATATCTTCATAGTCCGGGAGTACGGCCAAAGGTCTTAGTCCGGCCATCCGGACACCCCCTAATCCAGGACTCCCTCAGTAGCCCCTGAACCAGGCTTCAATGACGATGAGTCCGACGCGCAAGTTGTCTTCAGCATTGCAAGGCGGGCTCTTCCTCCGAATACTTCATAGAAGATGCTGAACACCAGGATAGTGTCCGGCTCTGCAAAATAAGTTCCACATGCCACCATAGAGAGAATAACATTTGCACCAATCTAATCTGCTGACGTATTCCGCAGCGTGACATCACGCCACGGTCAGGCTTTTATTCATTTCACTGTTCCACCTCAGTGCGTTTAGCGAGGCGGTTTCCTTGGCACGTCTTGTCAAAGCAGAGATCGTGTCCCCTTATTCCGGGATTCTCATCAATACGGGTGTGGGTAACCCAACCGCGCCATTAACCGCAGCGCTTGGGAGATAAGCGAGTTTTATTAGGCCGGTGGGGGCTCGTAGTTTGGGCCGCCCATATAAGGGGATAAGAATCCGCCCTTTCCATTCACGCCTTCTTCCTCTTCTGCTTATCCGTCCCTGCGCGCTCGAGCTCCAACGCCCAAGCCCACACTTCCCACCTCAACCTTCTCCGATCATGTCCGGAGCGGGAGGTAGATGGATGGCCTCCTCCGTCATGGAGGGGCAAATCAAAAAGCTGAGGAAGGCCGGATACCTGTCTGACGACATCGCGCACTGGCTTCCAGATGTGGGGCAACTCATCCCCACCCCCAGGCCCCATGAGAGGGTTGTTTTTCTTCCCCATTTCCTCCGCGGACTCGGTTTTCCTCTTCACCCGTTCGTCCGGGTGCTCATGTTCTACTACGGCCTGGACTTCCACGATCTGGCCCCAAACTTCATCCTCAATATCTCGGCGTTTATCGCCGTGTGCGAGGCCTTCTTCCGCATCCAGCGTCACTTTGGCCTATGGCTGAAGATCTTCAGCGTCAAGCCGAAGGTTGTGAAAGGCCGACAAGCAGAGTGCGGAGGTGCTATGGTGGGCAAGATGGCCAACGTCACTTGGCTCGAGGGTGCCTTCGTGGAAACCATCAAAGGGTGGCAATCGGGGTGGTTCTACATCACCGAGCCGCGTGACCCTAAGTGGGCAGCGGCCCCCGAATTTCGATCCGACATCCCCACCCGGCTCACATCTTGGAAAGAGACTGGCCTGTCGTGGGGTAATCCGGAAGAGGTGACCGGACTCCAAACCTGCGTCCAAGACCTGGTGACACAAGAAGGTCAAGCTTGTCAACGTATTCTAGGTCATTCTCTTCCGCCGGATCCTCCCGTGTCAACGACGGGAGTTCAATTTGTGGGAGTTCGACCCGGCCCAGCACCAGACTCTATCCCGACTCTTCGAAACGAAGCACGAGGACGCCTGGAAGGTGCTTTTCAAGAGTTCCGAGGTCTCCCCTCCCGTCACCAAGGATCGCGGATTCTGCGCCAAACGCCAAGCCTCTGAAGTAAGCTTACATTTAGTCCCTTACGGGACACCCGATCTTCATAGTGTGACTCTACGTGGGATCTAAACTCCCATTCCTTTGACAGGACTGGAAGAGGACATCCGGACAGTTTGACTGCCCGGCCCCTTTGCCCGAAGGCCCAGCAGACGCACGCTTGGCGAAGCTACTTGTTCCGGCACCTCACGTGGTGCCGGAGAAGAAGGCCAAGGAGAAGGCCATGGGGACCCGAAAGAGTTCCCGGCGCCTGGTGGTGTCGGATTCATCGCCCGACGACCCCAAAGCACCCTCCGCCTCGGAGAACGAGGAGGAGGAAGAGGAAGAAGAAGAGGAAGCCTCTCTCCCTCCCGCGAGGGGAGGAAAGAAAAGGAAGGCCGCCCCAACTAGGGAGGCCGGAGGGTCCAAGAAGGGGAAGCCCCCTCTGCCGGACTACGCCTCGGATGCCGAAGACGGCGGGGAGGAATGGCCACCCAGGGTCAAGCCCCTGGCAAAATCGTAAGTATCCGGATATCCGAATAACTTACGGTGCTCCTCTGATGCATGGTTCCTTCTGATGCTCAATTTAATGATGCAGTCCGCCCTGGGCTCAGCTCGGCGATTCGTCAAGTGGATCCCTGGAGTCGTCGATGTGAATAGAGCCTCACTTCCGACGACCTCCTCCCCTCTCCCTACAGACGACGCTGAGGTGGAGTCCCAAAAGGGGCAAAACCAGGAGGAGGTGGTCCTGGAGGCACCACAAGGTAACCTCCCGGACTCCAGGCCCGAAGGGGGTAAAGCTCCAGAGGGATCTAAGTCCGGCCCCGGGCCGGACACTGCTTCGGAACCGTCGATGGTTCCGGAGCCCGACAGGCGACGCCTTCATAAGAAAGGTAAGCCTATGACGCCGGTGACCTCCGTCCACCTGGAGGCGCCAGCCAATTTGCCGGAGGTGCTTAACGGCGCTTCCATCAACGAGGAACACCGCACTGTTATGAGTGCGGTGATTCAGAAGGTTTAGTCCGCCAAGAGCGGGCTGATAGAAGCCTGTACAAGCCTATTAACAGGCTTTGAGGTATGTGTTAAAAACATATAAAAAATGTTACCGCATAGACAGTAGCCCCTGATGCTCAGTTCGGTGTTCGGAAAGAAAAGCCGAGCTGAGGATCTAAAAAGATATACGCAGGAGTCTAATAAAAATATGTCAATATGGGAATGCAGGCTGCGCTGCTGACCTCTGCCGCACTGACTGCGGAGGTCAATGCCTTGAAGAAGAATCTCGAGCGGTCCGAGAACGAGCTCGGCCGTGCCAAGAAGCAGCTCGAGGACAAGGAGGGCATGTAATACCGCATATAAATGTATATAGAAATACTTGGTTCCAAATAATGACAGGACCAACTTAAATGTTGCAGGGGCCACAGCCGAGGTGGCGACCCTGAAGGAGGCGGTCTCCGAGGCTGAAAACAGTGTGGCCCTGGAGCGCGCCGAGCGAGAGAAGCAGGAGGCGTGGGTGGCGGAGGTGCGGCAAGAGCTCCAGGCTCTCGTGGAAAAACACAAGAGATTGGAGCGTGACTCGAAGACTCGAGAGTCCGAGCTCGCCCTGGCTCTTGAGAGTGCCAAAAACGCTAAGGCCGAAGCCCAGAAGGCCCTCCAGGAGATCAAGGAGATGAAGAAGATAGCGGCGGGTAAGGCGTTCTTTATGCAAAGCAAGAATATAAAAGTAAATTATCTTCTACTTACCCGAATCCGGAGCTCTCCAGGAGCGTTCGCCGATCTGCCCCGTAGTGTGTCTGATGCCGCCGCATACTACCGAGCCGAAGAGGGGAGCTCGACGGAAAAAGTGTTCTGGTCTCAGTATGCTGAGGCCGAACATCCGGTGCCCCTGAGCAACCAGCTGAAGCAGCTGGTCGAGCTCCACAAGGTGGCCGAACAGGCCATGAAGGGCCTCATAGCTCGGCTGTGGCCTGGAGAAGCCATGCCTGGGAGCTACTTCGGTCTGGTGCGGCGGCTGGTGGACGCGTGTCCGTGGATTGAGGTCGTCAAGCGCTCCGTTTGTATCGAAGGTGCCCGTCGGGCCCTTGCCCGTGCTAAGGTGCACTGGGGCAAGCTGGACGCTGAGAAGTTTTTGACGGACGCGCCACCGCCGGGAAGGAGTATCGCACGCCCGAGATGTATTATAAGGGCGTCCTGAAGGGTGCTCGCTGTATAGCGGACGAATGCTCCAAAGATGTAATTTTTGAGTAGACTCGCATTTGTTATCCTGTACGCTGAAACTTTGTTCATATGCGTTAAGCAACGCTTGTTAATTTAAAATATTACCTTCTGTGCGGCCGTTTATCAAATCTGAGAGATGCAAGTCGTCGGCTTCGACCCCCATGCCACGAGTGCTGGGGTGTTCGGGATAAACCTGAGCGCTCTTGTTCCCATTCTTGGGTCCATCTAGGGAGGCGCTCAGCACAACGAACCAGGCCGTCGGACTTATAATGCTTTATCACTCTCACTTAGCCATAGAATTCTATAATTTTAAATTTCGGCGAAGCCCCTAGTATTCGGAAGACCGAGTTCGGGGCGCTATCCACGCCTAGGCCGGATAAGTCCGGTTCCTCGCTCTAAGCGGCATAAGTCTTTAAGGACTCGTAAAACCTCGCGAACAGCGACCGGTCTCTCGCACTATCATGACAGTCAGTTTTAGCTTTCTCTACTGAGGTGTTAACCCAGCTCAACTGGGGCACAATCGCAGTAGTTCTCCCAGCGCTACCTTAGCCAACATTGCGGAACGTAAGGTACCAAAACATGGGAGCCGGGCAAACCCAACTATTGACCAAAGACATGATTCGGAGCCGATGCATATAGTGCTATAAGTTCGGGGTGCCGCACTCATGAGAGTGTTCGGTCTTCTCACACCATGTTATGGGGTGTTTTAAGCCCCTGGTGTATTGTCCGTACCAAAGTGTACGGTTGCAGAATGTCATGACTGAACATATTTGTATATAAAAAATAGATATGTACAATAATAGAGAAGAGCTATATATTGTTTATTAAAAAAGGGCTGCTGCGAAAGCAGAACGATACAAGAAGTGCGATAAGCAAGAGATGGGAGTATTTGACATGCTCCCCTCCAGGGGCAAGCTGCGGGATTGTAAGTAAAACAGGTATTAAACTCGTTATAGAGACCACCTGGACGTTTGACGTGGCTTGCTCTTTCCCTGGCTGTTGCATCGTGTGTTCGGCGAGTGTATTGTCGGACAGGCCTTCCGAATAGTTGGGTCCTGAAAGAAGGAAAACGGCGAAATAGGGAGCCCCTTAGTGCGGTTGAGCCGCATTCTGGGCGTGCCGTAGTTGTGCCCCTCCCCTTATGCCCATGGTATCTCTAAGGCGTAATTATGTACGCGTGGTACCAGTATCGCCATTTGGCGGGGGCTGGGGTTGGGGCCGCACTGCTATGCTTGCTCGGAACGTGCCAGCCGGATTTGTTGTAGGTTACTTCGGGCTCGCTTGACGTTGTCCGGACGTTTGACGCCTGGATTGGAGAACTGCCTTGAGAGGCTACTCTGTACTTCCGCCGCCAGGGCCGCCGTGTGCTCCTCCGTTCGGAGAGAGCGTTCGGTGTTTCCGTTTACCGTGATGACTCCGCGAGGTCCTGGCATCTTGAGCTTGAGATATGCGTAGTGCGGCACCGCATTGAATTTTGCAAATGCGGTTCGTCCAAGCAGGGCGTGATAGCCGCTGCGGAATGGGACTATGTCGAAGATTAACTCTTCGCTCCGGAAGTTATCCGGGGATCCGAAGACCACTTCGAGTGTAACCGAGCCTGTACAGCTGGCCTCTACACCTGGTATGACGCCTTTGAAGGTTGTCTTTGTGGGTTTAATCCTTGAAGGATCGATGCCCATTTTTCGCACTGTGTCCTGGTAAAGCAGGTTCAGGCTGCTGCCGCCGTCCATTAGGACTCTGGTAAGGTGAAATCCGTCGATAATTGGGTCTAGGACCAATGCGGCGAATCCGCCGTGACGGATGCTGGTGGGATGGTCCCTTCGATCGAAGGTGATCGGGCAGGAGGACCATGGGTTGAACTTTGGGGCGACTGGCTCCAACGCATAGACGTCCTTGAGAGCACGCTTCCGCTCCCTTTTGGGGATGTGGGTTGCGTATATCATGTTCACCGTCCGAACTTGCGGGGGAAATCCCTTCTGTCCTTTGTTGTTCGGCGGCCGGGGCTCCTCCTCGTCATCGCTATGTAGCCCCTTGTCTCTGGTTTCGGCGCTTAACTTGCCTGCCTGCTTGAACACCCAACAATCCCTGTTGGTGTGATTGGCTGGCTGTTCGGGGCGTGCCGTGTATCTGGCACGAGCGATCGAGTATCCGGTCTAAGCTGGATGGGCCCGGAGGGTTTCTTTTGAATGGCTTCTTCCACTGACCGAGTTTAGAGCCTCTGAATCCGGCATTGACTACCGTATCTTCAGTATTGTCACCGTTAACGCGGTGCTTATGCTTGTTGCGACGTGACCTGCCGTTGTTGTCCTTGGTATCTGAATTGCCGGGGCTCTTGGTTATATTGTTGCTACGAGCTAGCCAGCTGTCTTCTCCCGCACAAAAGCGGGTCATGAGTGTCGTGAGGGCTGCCATAGATTTGGGCTTTTCCTGTCCTAGGTGCCGGGCAAGCCATTCGTCTCGGATGTTGTGCCTGAAGGCTGCAAGGGCCTCGAGGTCCGGACAGTCGACTATTTGATTTTTCTTGGTTAGGAACCGTGTCCAGAATTGTCTGGCTGATTCCTCTGGCTGCTGGATTATGTGGCTTAGGTCATCGGCGTCTGGTGGTCGCACATAAGTGCCCTGGAAGTTGTCAAGGAATGCGGATTCTAGGTCCTCCCAACAACTAATTGACTCTGCTGGCAGGCTGTTAAGCCAATGTCGAGCTAGTCCTTTAAGCTTGAGCGGGATGTATTTGATGGTGTGTAGATCATCACCACGGGCCATGTGGATATGAAGGAGATAATCCTCGATCCATACCGCAGGATCTGTTGTGCCATCGTATGATTCGATGTTTACGGGTTTGAAGCCCTCGGGGATTTGATGATCCATTACTTCGTCTGTGAAGCATAGTGGGTGTGCGGCGCCCCTGTACTGGGCTATATCACGACGTAGCTCGGATGAGCTTGGTCTGTTGTATTCGGCCGGGCCGTACTGATTATGTCCAGCGTGACGGTTAGCGTCACGTGAAGCGGGGAGCCCATGCGATCCGTAGATCGATCTTGTTTGCCTTGCCTTATTCTCCAAGATGTCTCGCAGGTCCGTTGCGTCTCCCCGTACTCTGGTATTTTTTGAGCGGTGCCGGGGTGCGGCTGGGTCGAGGGCCTGAAGGCCTCTCTATCGCGGCCATGGGGTGGCCGATCGGGCGCATCGTACGCTGGTGATGTAGGTTTAGTTGCTTCCTCCTCAAGTTGGGGTAGCAGCCTGCGCTTTGGGTAGCTCTTGGAGGGGCGTTCTAGTTTATACTCTTCGGCCGCCAGGACTTCGGTCCATCTGTCGGCTAGCAAGTCTTGGTCAGCTCTAAGCTGCTGCTGTTTCTTCTTGAGGCTGCTTGCCGTGGCCACAAGCCTGCGTTTGAAACGCTCTTGTTCGACGGGATCCTCTGGCACGACGAATTCGTTGTCGTCGAGGCTTGCCTCGTCTTCGGAGGGAGGCATATAATTGTCGTCCTCAACCTCTCAGTCGGCCGCTCTCTCATGAGGGTTGGCTCCTTCGTCCTCCTGCACTGAATCCTGCTGGAGGGGGTTGTCTTCGGCACTGTCCGGCGTGTTGTTATCTCCGGTGTCGGAATCGCAATTTTTGCTTTGGCGAGACTTAGAGGACGTCGGCGCTTGGGTTGCTTCTTGGAGGGATCATCCTCCGTTTTTTCCTCGCCATCCCCCGCTTTAGGGGTGTCCACCATGTATATGTCATATGACGAGGTGGCTTTCTAGTTCCCTATAGGTGCCAGTTGTTGATCGTCTCCTTCATCGGCGTCTATGTCGTCGATGTCTTTGGAGTCAAAGTCGAGCATGTCGGTTAAATCGTCGACATTGGCTATGAAGTGGGTGGTGGGTGGGCTTCGAATTTCTTTGTCGTCCGCATCCCAACCGTGTTGGCCGTAGTTCGGCCAGGGCTCTCCTAAGAAAGAGAGAGACTTTAATGAATTCAGAATATCGCCAAAAGGCGAGTGCTGAAAGACGTCCGCGGCGGTGAACTCCATGACCGGAGCCCAATCGGGCTTAATCGGAAGAGGTGCAGGATTTACGGAGTCCGGAGCGGAGTCCGACACCTTGGAGTCACGGGCCTTGCGAAGGACTAGGCTGGTATCCCGCTCTATCGCCATAGAGGTTGCAGCTTCCGAGATGGCGTCCAACCGTCCATCCCCGACTAGCGCAGTGGGCTCCGAGCTAATGGTCGGAGCGGACACCTGAGCGACGCTCTGGGCATTGTCCGGCGGCAGAGCTAAATCATGCCCATCGTGACAGTGCGGCGCGCCCGGTTGCGGCTCGAATCCGTCGAAGATCAAGACCCCGCGGATGTCGGCTGTGTAGTTTAAGCTTCCAAACCTGACCTGATGGCCAGGGGCGTAGCTTCGATCTGCTCCAGATGGCCAAACGAGTTGGCCCGCAGTGCGAAGCCGCCGAATACGAAGATCTGTCCGGGAGGAAAAGTCTCATCCCGGACCGCATCGCGATTGACGAGCGAAGAAGCCATCGGGCCTAAAGGCGACGACACAGAGGAACTCTCAATGAAAGCACCAATGTCGGTGTCAAAACCGGCGGATCTCGGGTAGGGGGTCCCGAACTGTGCGTCTAGGCGGATGGTAACAGGAGACAAGGGACACGATGTTTTTACCCAGGTTCGGGCCCTCTCGATGGAGGTAAAACCCTACTCCTGCTTGATTAATATTGATGATATGGGTAGTACAAGAGTAGATCTACCACGAGATCAGAGAGGCTAAACCCTAGAAGCTAGCCTATGGTATGATTGTTGTTCGTCCTATGGACTAAAACTCTCCGGTTTATATAGACACTGAAGAGGGCTAGGGTTACACAGAGTCGGTTACAATGGGAGGAGATCTTCATATCGTATCGCCAAGCTTGCCTTCCACGCCAAGGAAAGTTCCATCCGGACACGGGACGAAGTCTTCAATCTTGTATCTTCATAGTCCGGGAGTCCGGCCAAAGGTCTTAGTCCGGCCATCCGGACACCCCCTAATCCAGGACTCCCTCACTAACCATCTCACTCCTCATCGCTTGATTAATGCAGCGCCATGCAAACCAACCTTCTCACTTCCGCATGCATGCAGGGGATATTAATGTCCTTGGTTGCTAGTACGAGGCAAACCCCATCAATTTTGCCTCGATTACTGTTAGTGGCCTATTGCAAATTGTAATTTTGATATACTGGCCTTGTGTACAAAAAAATTGAGGTAGTAACTATATTTGACTTCCTTCCCCATTGCGGTGACGTCGGTGATATCTCGAACGTTGTGGTTTGGCGAAGTGCGTTGGACGGAGAACACCATTGAGGCCTTGTTCGTTTAATCCTCCTCCCAAGGGGATTGGAGTGGATTGGAGAGGATTTTGGCTTGTAGGAGATCTAATCCCCCTCAAACCCTGTCATTCCCCTTCAAAAACCACCTCAACTGAACAAGGCCTGAGGGAGACCACGGTAAGTCATTCGCAAGTGCCGCCTGCAAGCCGAGACAACCGCCTTATTTTCATCCAGGAACTCCGTTGAACCAAAGGACACGTGAATGTACTAGTACTACTAGTACACAATAGCGTCATCCGTCCAGCTTAGTGCGGTGAGATGGTTTCTCGAAGAAGATGATGGAGAAGCGGAGTCAACGAAGAGTGAAATGATGGTTGCTTCGTCCGTGCTTATGTGATTTGATGCCTCACCGCTTTGTGATTTGTGATAGATGGGACAGTGGAGTAGACTCTGTGCTCTATACTGTACTACATGCATCCAAGCATGGGAGAAAGGGGAGAGACATTGCAGTTTTCTATTCCTTCAATCAATCAATCAGGGAGCTTCGGTTCCATCTTTTTGGCTTTGGCAACACCATCCACAATGGTTCCCATGATGCCAAAAGCTATTTTCACATTTGGCTACACATTGTGGATGCCCTTAACCATACCACTTGGTTTTGCTCCTGTGTGCTATCTATACAAATCTCAATTATATTGATCTAAAAAATTATAGAATCAAGATAAGTAAAAAGGAGGTGATTTTGCCGCGCGGATGGCAGGGGAGGTTTTTTATTATTAGAGGATGTTGTCCTGGCGGTTTTCTAACATACGGTCCCACGTGTCAGTGCTTTACCAAGCCGATCCGCATCCCACATGAGGCAGAACAACATAGAAGCAGCACGTGGTTAAGTTGAAGAAATGAGCGAGAAGCGGATTCAGCAACGAGTGAAATGATGCTTGCTTCATCCCTCCAACTTCTTTTTTAGAATTATTACTTCGTCCCTCCAACTTAACTGCGGGAAAGGTGCTGCTTCGTGATTTGACGCCTCATTGCTCATTACTACGCCGGTGCCATGGCTGGGCTGCTTCACTCCGGCTGCTCTGCACTGTATTCCGGTATGGCACGTGGACCCGGTAGCTTAATGTCCCACATGTCGGCGAAAGGGACTAGAAGATTTATGAAAGCGAGCGCTCCACTCTTACGACGGAGGAGTACACGACACGACGGCCCAGTGAACTATCACTTGTACTGTATAGTACTATAGTTTTGTTGTTTCACATGATCCATCGATACAAACCTGATTAAACAGGAAAGGGCGAAATTTTTCCCGCGCGGTAGATGATACTGGCCATACATTTCAAAGGCAATTTTAATGTATGCAAACTGAATAATTAAGTAACAATATGATATCTAGTAAAACTAAAAACACATATGATTTATTGTGTTAGAGTGTAGTAGTAGTGCTGTATTGCATAGTTGTTAGAGGTAACATGCGACAACGTGTAGAGATGTAGTTTTGGAGGGCCTACAGAGAGAAAAGTGTAATACGGTCACCAAACTTCAGAATAAGCTGATTACGGTCACTATATACATTTTGCGGTGATTATACGGTCACTTGCTCACGGTTCAGCATCGGATTGCACTCTGTTAACCGGCCAAATAGTCTGCGTGGCGCCATGTTGACTAGTTAAATTGACCACGACCTTGTGTGTCCCACCTGTCAGTTCGCATAGGGAAAAGGTCAGATAAACACAAATTTAGGCAGGCGCGACAAGACTCCAACCTGTGCACGGGAATCACCTAGTTGTGTATGTGTTTGTCGGGGCCTGATGTGTACGCATGCACGTGTAGGTTGAGCACTTGAGCGTGAGAGTGTGTGTTGGTCGTGTGGTGTACTGGTGTGTGCATGCATGTGTGCGTGTGTGCATGTGAGTGTTGCGTGCATGCGTGGCTGCATGTGTATGTGTGAGTGTTGCGTGCGTACATGTGTTTGTGTGAGTGTTGCGTGCATGAGCTCTGAGCTGACAAGTTCTCTGGAGTACAAAAAGAAAATGAGTCAGTTTACGGTAAAAGGTACTCCGAGTGCTCGAAGATCAGCACTCCTAGAATGAACAAGCTAGATCAGTACCAGATCCTAAAGTACCTCTTACCACTAAGTATACAATGAAGAGATCCACACCCCTGGAAGGAACAAACTCGTCCAACACAAGTTGTTGGCTCGACACACTCGGCCAGCCGAGGAGAGCACAGTTCTATAAGACCCCTGCCAATTGCCAGCAATCGACGGTAGTCTCGAGGACTACACCCAGTGGGCGCGTGATACATCTATTTTGCATCATGTTTTCTTACTGTTATTTATAATGTTTTTACGCATAATAATGCTTTATGGAGTAATTCTAATGTCTTTTCTCTCATAATATGCAAGGTTTACACAAAGAGGGAGAATGCTGGCAGCTGGAATTCTGGACCTGAAAAAGCTAGGTCAGAGTTACCTATTCTGCACATCTCCAAATGAGCTGAAAATTTACAAAGAATTGTTTTGTAATATATAAAAAATGCTGGGCCCACCTGGTGAGCCCACCTGGTGAGCATAAGACACCAGGGCGTGCCTGGGCCCCCAGGCGCGCCCTGGTCGGTTGTGCCAACCGTCACCATAATACAAACCATTTGCGATGGAGGGGACATTAAACACGATTTAGAGTTGCATGTGTGATATGTGCATATAGTTGATCCATATGAACTGTTTGCGATGACCAAAACAACAAAAACGGTCAGCCAGATCAAGGTGTGTGACATACGGCATACAATTCACTTGGATGAAATGTTTTAGATTAGCAAACACAACAAAAATGGTCGGCCAGATAAAGGTGTGTGTGATAGACGACATACAATTCAGTCGGTTGAACTGTTTGGGATGAGCGAAAACAACATAAACGGTTCAACTTAACAAGATGTGTGTGGTCCGCTGCAAACATGTTCGTAATCAGAAATGTGTGCGAAGACCGATAATAGCATAGAAGACTGCTGCTAATTAGCCATGTGTGTTGTAGGCAAATGCTTGTTGGTATACAATTGTGAGTGATTGATGAAATAATCATTGACGGGTTCCCTAGTTTAGCCCTTGTGTGATGTGATATGCTTTGTCTGCACAACTTCTATACTCCATCTACAGAAGAACAACATATATACCTATAACATGACATGATTGCATGAAAAAATTAAACATCCAATTACGTTATATCACAAATACCATAAAAATTGCAATGTTCAAATTCCATCATTAGAAGGCCCAAATTCAAAGATTACAAGGTTCAAACTGTTCTTATAAATAAATTCATCTTCTTCAGAATCTTTTTCATGCATTATTTCTGCGAAAGGATTAGCCACTTAGAAGTCATATAGCGGCTTGATACAGGAACTTCCGAATAATCTATCATATTAAGATGCAAACTAAAATTCAGCTTCTGCGGAGCCTTTCCCATTCAAGTGTAGACGCTTGCGCTCTTTGGCAAACCATTCACTTATGTGCACTAAATATAGGGAAAACCTCATACCTTGAGCACCCTTGCTTTCTGAACAAAGAACCTAGAGAATTTCATTTCTGTCGTGGTGCCTCGGTACACGTTAAAAGTAATTTCCGTGAGATGAAGATCAAGGCATTCAATGGGATTGTTATATTGCGCAGCATTTTCCACTTGCGGGCCTACTTGTATCTGCAAACGAAGACAACATATTAGTGCCTAGCTGCAGATTTGAACACTTCGGGCCTCTTTGATTTGTAGGATTTCTAAAATACATGAATAGGGTGACATGCCATCTTCAATCGTTCATGATTAACAACGCAAAAAATATATGTATTGAAATCCTCCAAATTTGCTTTAGAAATCATACTACATTTGTCATTGTAATCATGGGTAAAAGTAACAACGAATTGAACTCTTTGTGCTAAACAATTAATAGGAAAGGAGACCTTGATGTATAGCTTATCTGTGCACGGAAAGCATCTAAGGAATCTAAAAATTCATCCAGATCGGGGCCTATAGATTGTTGTGCCAAGATCTTCATTGTGCGTAGAGATGGGGTCAAGCTTGTGGGAATCATTTTATGGATGACAGGCGTACATAGATCAATAAAAAATAGATAAAATGCGATGTCCAACAATAAGAAGGGGAAGAAGAAGATTGTTGTACCTGAATGGATAATGATCCAGTAATAAGTTCCGAGACTTAAGCACACTAATATCCCAACATTGTCAGTTTCGGTGCATCAATGACCCAGATTCTTGTTGGACCTACTTTATCAAGTACATAGAATCTCTCAAGGAAAGGTGCATTCTCAATGATCATATCGTGAAACACCTCAACTAACAGCCTGTTGCGGCACCAGCAATGCACATAAATTGTACGAACATTCGCCAAGGCAATGTGGAGGCTACTGAACTCATCCATCACCTGAAGATGAAGGTACTCGAGCATTGTACAGCCGACGAGTAGGCACTCGAAATCCTCCTTTGAGATGCGGACGCCCATGATCTCGAGGCGCTATAGTTTAGGGAGATGAACAATGCATGCGGCATCAATGTTGAACTCCTGGAGCCCCAGGCGCTATAGTCTGGGGGAAAAGGCACTGCCTGAACGTAGCGTGGCGCAGCGTAGGCACGAGGCAGGGCACGGATGGTTGCAGTGAGCGTGGATGTACAACATGAATGCTGAGCTCCTGGAGCCGATATAGGGTTGGGAATAGGAACTAGTCATGAAACCTGGGTTCGGCCTTGCAGTTGGAACAGAACTTGTCGATAGCAAGGCATCTGACCGGCCCAGGGTGTGTGTCTAGGATGTGGGACAGTGCATCCAAGCGTTTGCTCTCCCGGCTGTAGAGCTCATCATGGTTGATGAGGTCTAGGGGGTGGAGTGCCAGAGGGGCCCCACCGCCGGGAGAGGAAAGTGGTCCACATGCCAAATTTGATGGGGAGGAGGGATATGTGATACGTCTACAATGTATGTACTTTTTCGAACACTTTTGCCCTTGTTTTGGACTCTAACTTGCATGATTTGAATGGAACTAACCTGGACTGACGCTGTTTTCAGCAGAATTGCCATGGTGTTATTTTTGTGCAGAAATAGAAGTTCTCGGGATAACTTGAAACTTCATAGAGAATATTTTTGGAATTAATAAAAATACTGGTGAAAGAATCAACACTAGGGGGGGCACACCCTGTCCATGAGGGTGGAGGGCGCGCCCATCCCCTGGGGCGCGCCCCCTGCCTTGTGGGCCCACTGAGGCTCCACCAACGTCAACTCCAACACTGTATATTCACGTTCGGGGAGAAAAATCAGAGAGAAGGATTCATCGCGTTTTATGATACGGAGTTGCCGCCAAGCCCTAATCTCTCTCAGGAGGGCTGATCTAGAGTACATTCAGGGCTCCGAAGAGGGGAATCAGTCACCATCGTCATCATCAACCTTCCTCCATCACCAATTTCATGTGCTCACCGCCGTGTGTGAGTAATTCCATCATAGGCTTGCTGGACGGTGATGGGTTGGATGAGATTTATCATGTAATCGAGTTAGTTTTGTTAGGGTTTGATCCCTAGTATCCATTATGTTCTGAGATTGATGTTGCTATGACTTTGCTATGCTTAATGCTTGTCACTAGGGCCCGAGTGCCATGATTTCAGATATGAACCTATTATGTTTTCATGAATATATGTGAGTTCTTGATACTATTCTGCAAGTAATAGTCACCTACTATGTGTTATGATCCGGTAACCCTGAAGTGACAATAATCGGGACCACTCCCGGTGATGACCATAGTTTGAGGAGTTCATGTATTCACTAAGTGTTAATGCTTTGGTCAGGTATTCTATTAAAAGGAGGCCTTAATATCCCTTAGTTTCCAATAGGACCCCGCTGCCATGGGAGGGTAGGACAGAAGATGTCATGAAAGTTCTTTTCTATAAGCACGTATGACTATACTCGGAATACATGCCTACATTACATCGATTAACTGGAGCTAATTCTGTGTCACCCTATGTTATAACTGTTGCATGAGGAATCGCATCCGACATAATTATCCATCATTGATCCATTGCCTATGAGCTTTTCACATATTGAGCTTTGCTTAGTCACATTTCCGTTGCCACTGTTCCAATTACTACAAAACTGCTACTGTTACTTTTGCCACTGTTACCATTACTTCCATACTACTTTGCTACTAAATGCTTTGTTGCAGATATTAAGTTTTCCAGGTGTGGGTGAATTGACAACTCAACTACTAATGCTTTAGAATATTCTTTGGCTCCCCTTGTGTCGAATCAATAAATTTGGGATGAATACTCTACCCTCAAAAATTGTTGCGATCCCCTATACTTGTGGGTTATCAATATGATATGGTTACCAACATCTCGTCAGGGAGGCTGATAATGAAGTCCACGCCCGCCGAAGGCTCTTGCGGTTCTGGCTCAACCCACCCCCACTAGTTGGTCAGCTTGTCCTCCATCTCGCAGCAGGCGATCATCCTTGGTGGTGGTGCTTGTAGATAAGAATGGAGGAATGTTCTATGTACCTTCCCGAGGTGGCCAAAACCAAAACCATCGATCAATTTTTGGCAACGCTCATGACTCGCTTCCCAGTACGATGAGCTTGCGTGGCGGACTGCTGGAAGAACTGCCCGCGGTAGTAAATGGTCAGTTGTATGCCTATGGTTGGAATAATATGACCGTTTGTGATAATAAGGTGGCAACTATTTTTTCCAAAATGCCTAGAAACTCAAATGATGTAGAAAAAGGCAAAACGAACCCTGAATAATCATATTTAGAATGACACCCATATAGTTGCACGTTGCCTCTATAAAATAAATCAAGGAGGGAAGAGACAATGTATGTCGTTAGCACACAGAGGTGACAAGTTCCCTCTCGGAACCATGAGGCTTCTTGAGAGAAGCTTTGGTTTGTAAGAAGTTTTTACCAAAACTTGTCCCAAATCGGACATTTTTTTACCACAACATGTTGGCGCCATGTCATAACACCATGCCAAGTTTCATGATTTTCAGACGAGTTTTGGATTTACAGTAATTTTAAAACCAAGTTTCTCAATGTTTACGGCCGAGTCGATGCCACCTTGCATATGCTTTTTCCTCGTGGGTCCCAAATGTAAGAATCCAAATCTGTCACTACCATGCAACTTTTCTTGCTAAGAATTACAACCCATTTGATGTGCTAGCTCAAAATAAGTTTTTGGGTGCTGATAGGTGCTAAGCACCTGCGGGTTCTGTAATGAACAATGATCCCAAGGAGCCCGCGAGAGTGATGTTCTTCCCTATGTTGTGACTACTTATAATATTTCTGTCTTAATTAAAGAAATGGCAAGCTATTGTCCTAGTGTGAAAGAAAATATGGGTCAAAGCCGAGTTGAAAAGGGCAACAATATCTAACTCCAGCTTACAAACAGTACAAAAGCACGCAGATTAATTGTTCATCAGGTTTGGACAAAACATAGATTGAACATGGCAATAACATCTAACTAGACCTAAGTTTTGGGCAGTCGCAATCAAATGGATCGGTCTGATCCATAAAATCAACACCTTGGGCCAGAAAATCTACTGGTACATGATGACGACAAGTTGTTGTACATAGAAGCCAAGCATGCTCAGAAGCCCTTTTGTCCACCTGAAACTTCTTCTTATGTTGTTCAACATTTCCAGCCATGAGATTTTTGTTGTTGAAAAACTTAATCCTCGCGGACAATAGTGCCCTCACATTCAACATGAAGAATGTGACAAAGTTAGTGTTTGCATGGTTGGATGCATATCCTTCCAGCATTATTATGGTCAACCGAATGTCATGAGAACAGAGAAAATGTTGGTGCTTCTTCAACCACCGATTGGTTATACCTTTTTCTCCATGTGTTAGTGCGTAAGTAGACATGAAGATTGAAAACAGTTAATGTCTAGAAAAGAGTATGTCGAAACAGTTAATTCTAGTACATTATACATTGACCGTTTTGTGAGGAAGGTGCCACATCAAAGTCATGAATTGGTTATTTAAAACATTACACAACCCTTTCATACATACATCTGCGGGCCACATGCATGCATTGGTGGTCCTCACACACTCCCTCGTCTAGTTATAAGCGACGTGCCCATTCATTAGCCCGCAAAGGTTATCAGTTTTCACCAACTATGGGAGGCCTTTGATCAAAGGTGGATTCATCTTGGCATGTGTTACGGTGTGGATCATCATGAGATTCCAAATCAAAGTTTGGGCATGTGTGTACACATGATCCCTCCCACCGGCTCGAAGTGAGGGGAACTACGCGTCGTGAACCTCTGTGTAGTGTTTTTCTGGTTTACGAAGCATGTGCCACAGAAAAGTTGTGCATTGGGTATTCAAACATCACACAAAACCTCACTGGGACACATGCACGTAGTGGTTATCCTATGGCACTCACTCGTGTGTGACGCTCACTATGGTCATATAAGGTCATCATCCATCACTTTGAACATACAACGAGAGAGAGGTTAATTTGACTAACAATGATGATTTTTTTTGGCTTTGTTGCGTATGTAAGGTAGGAGTATATAGTATGCATCGAAGAGGGGGGAAACATATACTACGCGTCATGAACCTCGCTCCATGTGGGGACTTTTTGGTTTCCGAGGCAGGTGCCACATCAATGTTGTGCACTGGGTATTCAAACATCACACAACACCTCTTTGGGACACATGCAGGTGGTGATTTCCCTATAGGACACTCACTCGTGTGCGACTCTTCCATCTGTGGCCCCGCGAGATTGTCCTCCATCACATTGACCCTACGACAGAGGTTAATTTGACCATCAAGGAGGATTCTTTTTGGTTTGTGTTATGGTATGAGTATATGGTACGCGTCGAAGAGGGGGGGGCAGCTAATTATAATCAAACATTACCTACCATATGCTATCACAATTCTAGTGCTCCCACATCAATGGGGCTTAAAAAATTGCAAGGGTTAATTGGATAAATGCCACTACAATTCTACCAACTAATACAAATGCCACTCCAACTTCCCTCTTTCAAATAGTGCCATTGGAATTTTGCCTCATACATATTGATGACATTATGTAAAGTTTTATACCAATATAACGCTGTCTTCCTCCTTGTTTTATTCTTCCTCATCCATCCTCCCTCTCAGCCGAAGCAGCAGTAGCCCACATGTCCCCTATGGCCCAATCTTCACAAAAGCAACAGCTGTAGTTCATGGAAAGGCCTCTTCGATGAGTCCCTCTCCTGAGCATCCTCCCCCCGGCATCTCCTTCCAGGGCGTCCTTCCTATGGTGTGGCAGGAGTAGCAAGGTGGTGGTGGTAGTAGATCGACTTGCATCGCCATCCTCATCACATATGGCTCCCCGAAGCAGCGTCGTCGTAGTTGTCCAGGCAATCGCATCGCGAAATAGGAGCATGGCTGCAGATGCATAATCTATCAGATTCAATGATTTGGGAGAAGATCCAACGATCGGTCAAATCGCCGCAGCTAGCACCTACTCCCCACCAGTTCAGTCACCACGCAACACCGATTATGTCCCTAGCATGCAGCAGTAGTGACTATGTCCCTGATGAGTTGTCGGGGCTCCTGAACGCGGCGGTGGATGTTGCTCTCTATCTCTCCCCACTGTCGCTCTCTTTTGGCTGTTGGTGCGCAAGGGCAGAATGGAGTGCGGTGGGGCAATGTCGGGGTGCAGGTGGGCGTGAGTTGTGGGGTGTGCCTGTGTCGTGTGCTATTGTCAGTCAAACGCAGCCATGGCGGCACCTGCATGGGATATATATATATATATATATATATATATATATATATATATCAGGATCTTTCTAATCGCTTCTATTTGTGTGTATGTGTGATAAACTTGCATGATTTTTTAAATTGGTTCCATGAGCATGAACACATGTGGTTCATGGATGACGCTGACTTCTTCAATGCATAACTCTCTAATCGCTTCTATTTGTGAAAAAGTTCTAGTTTCCCCTCTTTATTTATATTTAAAAAAATTATAAGCACACAAAAAAAACGACTTCGAAAACTTTCAGGTTATCTCCCAGGCATTGCTTTATTTAAAGCCATTAAGCAAGGCATAAAATGCTCAAGTTATCATTAAACCAGGATCCCAAGGCACATCAAAGCCAATTTTAATCAATGAAGATTTGGATCGTAAATATGAGGACAAATTAACATAGAACATGTAACAACGAAGTCTAACTCTCCTCCTCTGCATTGACATGTCATAAAAGAACAATTCATGCACACAAAGTAAATGCTAATGCATAGTGTAGGTAGTTCTTTGCAATTTTATCGCATTAGAAACATATAGAGGTGGAGGTGAGGTTCTTCTCTCACAATAATTGCAAGTAGGATCAGCAAGCACAAGCATATTATATCCATTAAAATCATCATATGCAATGGTGAAATGCAACCCAACAATATAATCCTTAATAAGCAGAAACTTCTCCGATATAGTGTAGTTGGGAGAATTCAAAAAGATAATAGGACTATCATGTGTGGGTGAAATATAAAAAATTTCGTTTTTCACATAGGGAACTATAGCAAGTTCATCTCCATAAGCATAACTAATAGTCGCATCATGGACATAAGCATAGGAAGCATAAAGTTCATCAAAAAGTGACATTTCAAACGAATCCAGGGGATCATAGCATTCATCGTAGCAATCATGCTCCGGTAAGTATGGATGGAAATTGAACAATGTTTTAGATAAAGAGTTATTCTCATTAGAAGGGGGTAACAGGTAGCTAATCCTCTCTTTCTCCTCTCCTCCTCATCTTTTTCATTTAATGAGCTCGCAGTTTCAGCAATTGTTTCTTACATAGACTTCTACAAAATAATCTCTTCCAGAGCAACAAACAATCTCTTAATAAATTCATTAATGTGAGCATTGTATTCATAGTTTTCATAGCAATATTTAAGTATGGCAAGATATTTAGATTTGTAAAGAACATCATCTCATATTTTTTAAGCAAAGAAGCAATTTCCTAAGCACCCTTAAAAGTAACAAATTTGTCTATTTGATCCACATCATAGTAGTCATATACACCATTATCATAAGAAGACAATGTTTTACTATCATGAAATTCACACTAGAAGGGAAGGTGTGGAGCCTCCATCCTAGAGCAACAAGTATAATAACACATTAAGCACATATTCCAAGCATACCAACTAAACATTTTTATTTGATCCTATAAGTGTTTCCCGTTTTGAGTCAAGCAATAATCCCTAAAGTATTCACTTTGATCTAAAGTGTATCCCATTATCATGTCGAACGGGGATTTATCAAGATTATCAAAGTAACATTTAATGCTCAGCACATAACCAACATTGAGGGTTTTAGGAGGTTCCCCATCTCCATGAGTAGGAAATACAACTAATTTTCTTGGTGTTTCGTGTTCCGTACCCATAACTAAAGATATAGAACATCTTAGAACAGGAAATAAAATCACCTTAGATATAAAGAAAACAAGCACACATGAGAATATTCACCACACGATATTGCTCCACGGTAACAGCGTTAGAAAAGGTCTTGATAACCCACAAGTGTAGGGGATCAATTTTGGCATTTTCGATAAATAAGAGTGTCGAACCCAAAAAGGAGCTAAAGGTAGAATTAATATTCCCTCAAGTTCTATGGACCACCGATACAACTCCACACATACTAACATTCGCTTTATGTAAAACATGAATAAAACTACTTTGAAGGTGTGATGGGATAGGTTTGCAAGATAATAAAGGTGCTGATTTAAATAAAGACCAATAAAGTAAATAAAGCGAGTGTGGAAAACTAGTGGTAGGATGTGCGGAATTGATCCTAGGAAATTGAATATGAAATGTGTGATACTTGATGTCTACTACACAACCTCTTCTTGTAGACGTTGTTGGGCCTCCAAGTGCAGAGGTTTGTAGGACAGTAGCAAATTTCCCTCAAGTGGATGACCTAAGTTTTATCAATCCGTGGGAGGCGTAGGATGAAGATGGTCTATCTCAAACGACCCTGCAACCAGATAACAAAGAGTCTCATGTGTCCTCAACACACCCAATACAATGGTAGATGTATAAGTGCACTAGTTCGCGAAGATATGATGATACAAGTGCAATATGGATGGTAGATATAGGTTTTTGTAATCAGAAAATATAAAAACAGCAAGGTAACTAATGATAAAAGTGAGCGTAAACGGTATTGCAATGGTAGGAAACAAGGCCTAAGGTTCATACTTTCACTAGTGCAAGTTCTCTCAACAATATTAACATAACTGGATCATATAACTATCCCTTAACATGCAACAAAGAGTCACTCCAAAGCCCTAATAGCGGAGAACAAACGAAGAGATTATGGTAGGGTACGAAACCACCTCAAAGTTATCCTTTCTGCTCGATCTATTAAAGAGTCCATAGTAAAATAACACGAAGCTATTCTTTCCGTTCAATCTATGATAGAGTTCATACTAGAATAACACCTTAAGACACAAATCAACCAAAACCCTAATGTCACCTAGATACTCCATTGTCACCTCAAGTATCCGTGGGCATGATTATACAATATGCATCACACAATCTCAGATTCATCTATTCAACCAACACAAAGTACTTCAAAGAGTGCCCCAAAGTTTCTACCGGAGAGTCAAGACGAAAATGTGTGCCAACCCCTATGCATAGGTTCATGGGCGGAACCCGCAAGTTGATCACCAAAACATACATCAAGTGGATCACGTGATATCCCATTTTCACCATAGATAAGCACGGCAAGACATACATCAAGTGTTCTCAAATCCTTAAAGACTCAATCTGATAAGATAACTTCAAAGGGGAAACTCAATCCATTACAAGAGAGTAGAGGGGGAGAAACATCATAAGATCCAACTATAATAGCAAAGCTCGCGATACATCAAGATCGTGCCATAGAGAGAACACAAGAGAGGGAGATCAAACACATAGCTACTGGTACATACCCTCAGCCCCAAGGGTGAACTACTCCCTCCTTGTCATGGAGAGCGCCAGGATGATGAAGATGGCCACTGGTGAGGGATCTCCCCCTCCGGTAGGGTGCCGAAACAGGCTCCCGAGAGGTTTTTGGTGGCTACAGAGGTTTATGGAGGTGGAACTCCCGATCTATTGTTATCTTCGGTGTTTTTAGGGTATCTGGGAATATATAGGCGAAAGAAGTCGGTCGAGGGAGCCACGAGGGGCCCACGAGGGTGGAGGGCGCGCCCAAGGGGGTGGGGGCACCCCCTGCCTCGTGGCCTCCTCGAAGCTTCCCTGACTTGCACTCCAAGTCCCCTGGATTGCTTCCGTTCTAAAAATAACGCTCCTGAAGGTTTCATTCCGTTTGGACTTCGTTTGATATTCCTTTTCTTCGAAGCACTGAAATAGGCAAGAAAACAGCAATATGGGCTGGGCCTCCGGTTAATAGGTTAGTCCCAAAAATAATATAAAAGTGTATAATAAAGCCCATAAACATTCAAAACAGATAATAAAATAGCATGAATGCTTCATAAATTATCGATACGTTGGAGACGTATCAGCATCCCCAAGCTTAATTTCTGCTCGTCCTCGAGTAGGTAAATGATAAAAGAAAGAATTTATGAAGTGTGAATGCTAGCAGGTGCGCAAGTTTGATCAATGATAATTTCAATCACCTTTTCTAGCATGATTATATGCCATAACAGTAGTTCATCTCATAAAACTTCTCAAGATCAAGTAACAAGCTATTCACATGTTAAAGCATAGACCATAAACTTTCTTGAAAACTAGCAAACTTCATTCTCAGTCATCAAACAATTACAATTCATCTTATTTTTAGGAAGGGTCTATGTCAGAGCTTTGATTTAGCAAACTCCACATACTCAACTATCATATAGTCTTTCATGATTGCTACCACTCAAAGCATATTCTTAAAACAAATAGCATCCATCGAACACAGAGAAAGATAGGGGCTTAGTGTTTCGCCTCTCAACTCACTTATCATATAGATAATTGTCAACAATAATAAATCTTGATCAAATATATTTGCATGGCCATATATGCTTAGATCTTTCCCCAATACACGATGCTTGCCAACTAAAGAGTAGGTAGGAATGGGAAGGAATACTACTGACTCTTGCATAAAAGTAAAAGATAGGCCCTTCCAGAGGGAAGCAGGGATTTGCAGAGGTGCCAGAGCTCGATTTTGAAATAGAGATAAATAATTTTGAGAGGTATGATCTCATTGTCAACATAACAACCAAGAGTTCCCAATATATTCCATACTACATACATTATAGGTGGTTCCCAAACAGAATGGTAAAGTTTTTACTCCCCCTCCACCAACAATCACACTCCACGGCCATCCGAAACAACGGGGTACCGTCCATACCAACAACAGTCCTGGGGGAGTTTTGTTTTAATTATTTTGTTTTGCTTTGCTCTTTTTTTTTATCATGGGACTGGGCATCCCGGTTACCAGCCATTTTTCTCGTGAATGATGAGCTGAGTCCACTCATCTTGAGAATAACCCACCTAGCATGGAAGATACTGACATCCCCTAGTCGATACATGAGCGATTCGGGCATACAAAACAGATTATTATTTGAAGGTTTAGAGTTTGGCACATTCAAATTTACTTGGAACGGCAGGTAAATACCGCATATAGGTAGGTATGGTGGACACTCATGGAAGAAACTTGGTTCAAGGGATTTGGATGCACAAGCAGTATTCCCGCTTAGTACAAATATTTTGGCTAGCAAAGGATTCTAAAAAGAAAGCACCACATGTTGGAGGATCTATAACAATATAACTTCTATACAAATACACCAAAGCATAACTCATTATGTTGTCTTCCTTGTCCAATTTCAACTAATTTGCTCAGCTTTGAAAATAATTAATGGGGCTCACAATCATAGAAGATGTCTAAGATAGTATATTTATATGTGAAATTTCTCTTCCTTCAATATTCTTTCATGAATTGTTCAAGTGACCAATATAATGCTTGCTAACCTTCAATAAATTTAAAACCTCTAATTCTTAGATGTGAAGTCATTACTCCGAATAGGGTAAGCATATGAAACATATATAAGTTTAGATTTATGACATTCAACTCATTCAACCATTTACTCATAGGATATAAGTGAAGCACACGAGTAAATGACAAATTACTCCAAAATGATATAAAGTGAAGATCAATGAGTAGTCGAATAATTATGTAACTATGTGTAGACTCTCTCTCATTTAAGAATTTCAGATCTTGGTACTTTATTCAAACAGCAAGCAAAGCAAAATAAAATGACTTTTTAAGGATAGCACAACTTATGTGAAGAAGCAAAAACTTAGGTTCAACCGATACTAACTGATAGTTGTTGAAGAAGAAAGGTGGGATGCCTAACGGGGCATCCCCAAGCTTAGATGCTTGAGACATCTTGAAATATTATCTTGGGGTGCCTTGGGCATACCCAAGCTTGAGCTTTTGTGTCTCCTTAATTCCTTTTATATCTCGGCTTCCTAAATCTCGAAAGCTTCATCCACACCAAACTCAACAAGAACTCGTGAGATAGGTTAGTATAAACCAATGCAAAATCTTATTATTTTCTACTGTAACAAATCACTAAAGTTATTATTCGACATTTCATACTAAATGTCTATGCATATCTAATACTCCTATCCTCAAATAGAATCATTAAACAAGCAAACATATGCAAACAATGCAAACATAACAGCTCTGCCAAAACAGTATAGTCTGTAAAGAATGCAAGATTCATCATACTTCCCTAACTCCAAAAATTATGAGAAAAATACTTCGCTGTAGAAGATTTATCACAGCTTGCTATGCAAAAAGTTTCAACATTATATCGTTCTCTGACTTTTCTAGGGAATTTTTGCAACAGTGGTAAACTTTCTGTTTTCAAACAGCAACATGTATACTTGCAAAATAACCATGGTAAAGTCTATCCTTGACATTTTTGTTGAAACTAAAGATGCAAAACATTATTATACATAACATAAAGCAAAACTAACAAAAGAAAATGACGCTCCAAGCAAAACACATATCATGTGGTGAATAAAAATATAGCTCCAAGTAAAGTTACCGATGGATGAAGACGAAAGAGGGGATGCCATCCGGGGCATCCCCAAGCTTAGGCTCTTGGTTGTCCTTGAATATTACCTTGGGGTGCCTTGGGCATCCCCAAGCTTAGGCTCTTGCCACTCTTTATTCCATAATCCATCGAATCTTTACCCAAAACTTGAAAACTCCATAACACAAAACTCAACAGAAAACTCGTAAGCTCCGTTAGTATAAGAAAATAAAACTACCACTTAGGTACTGTAATGAACTCATTCTAAATTCATATTGGTGTAATATCTACTGTATTCCAACTTCTTTATGGTTCTTACCCTCTGATACTACTCATAGATTTATCAAAATAAGCAAACAACACAAAGAAAACAGAATCTGTCAAAAACAGAATAGTCTGTAGTAATCTGTATCAAACATACACTTCTGGAACTCCAAAAATCATACCAAATTAGGAAGTCCTAAGAAATTTGTTTACCAATCCAGAGAGAAAATAATCATATCAAAAGCACGTTTCTGTGAATTATCAAAACTAATTTACTGGATGCAAAAGTTTCTAGTTTTTAGGAGGATCAACACAACTATCACAGTAAGCTATCCTAAAGGTCTTAGTTGGCACTTTATTGAAACAAAAGCTATAAAACATTATTACTACAGTATCATAATCATGTGGAAACACAAAAACAGTAAGGGTAAATATAGGGTTGTCTCCCAACAAGCACTTTTCTTTAATGCCTTTCTAGCTAGGCATGATGATGACAATGATGCTCACATAAAAGATAAGAATTGAAACATAAAGAGAGCATCATGAAGAATATGACTAGAACATTTAAGTCTAAGCCACTTCATATGCATAGGGATTTTGTGAGCAAACAACTTATGGGAACAATAATCAACTAGCATAGGACGGCAGAACAAGCATAACTTCAAGATTTTCAACACATAGAGAGGAAACTTGATATTATCGCAATATGTAAGAACACATGTTCCTCTCTCATAATAATTTTCAGTAGCATCATGAATGAATTCAACAATGTAACCAGCACCTAAAGCATTCTTTTCGTGATCTACTTGCATAGAAAATTTACTACTCTCCACATAAGCAAAATTCTTCTCATTCGGAATAGGGGAGTATCATAAGAGACTCGAATACTAAAAATTGTTTCCACATTAAAAGAATAATATTCAGAAAAAGGGTAATCACAATCATGACAAGTTTTATAAATATAATCATCCCTACTTTTTATAGCATAAGTTTCATCACAATAATCATCATAAGTAGCAACTTTGTTCTCATCATAATCGATTGAAACCTCTTCCAAGATAGTGGAATCATCACTAAATAAAGTTGACACTCTTCAAAATACACTTCCATATTCATCACAATAAGATTCAACATCCTCCAAAATAGTGGGATCATTACTTCCTAAAGTTGACACTCTTCCAAACCCACTTTCATCAATATAATCATCATAGGTAAGAGGCATCCTATCATCATAACAACTTTGCATATCAAAACTTGGGAGGCTAAAAATATCATCTTCATTAAACGTAGCTTCCCCAAGCTTGGGCCTTTTCATATCATAAGCATAATCATTCTCATCATTAATAGTATGGATAGCACCAATAGTATAGCAATTATCATCATCACAATGAGTAGTAGGAGCAACATCATGTGGGAGAGATACCTTTCTACCTTTGTTGCTCCTTCTTCTCTTTTTATTCTTCACATTATGTGTGGGTTCAACCTTCTTCTTTGTGCTCCTTATTGATGGGATTGGTTGAATAGAAAGCTCCTCCTCGTTACCTGGTTCATCATAAGAAATAATAGGAGGATAATGGGAAGTCTCTTCCCTTTCATTAATATTTTGTTCATCTTCTATTTGCTTTCTTTTCTTTATGTAATTGGCAATATAAGGATTTTCAATGCAATTCACCACACAAAACATATAAATCGACTCTAGATCAAAATCAAGAAGTTTATAATGGGCAAATTCTGGAAGGTGCTTAATTAAAGGTTTCATTTCTTCATAACCCATAAGCAAACTAAGTTCATTATAATGTGCAAGGGAAATCAAATCATCACAATTTTTGGACACGATTCGATCATGAAACAATTTGCATCGGAGATGGAAATGACCACTTTAATTGCAAAGTTCACAAGTACGGCAAAGGAAATATAATTTTTCAGCACTCACCCTTAGCCTTTCTTGCAACAATTTAGTTTCTACATGCTTATGCCTCTTGCAATATTTATCTTCTCTATTTGGTGTGTACATGCAAACCCAATGCTCTCCACAAAAATCAACATGCTTATAGGAGACATTTTCATCATAACTAGTGCAATCATCATTAGTACTATGGATACTCAAATAGTTCATACTAACATTGTAATCATGCTCGTCATTCAAAGATTTAGTACCAAACATTTTCATGCATTCTTATTCTAGTAACTGAGCACAATTTTCCTTTCCATCATTCTCACAAAAGATATTAAAAAGATGAAGTGTATGAGGCAAACTCAATTCCATTTTTTTGTAGTTTTCTTTTATAGACTAAACTAGTGATAAAACAAGAAACAAAAAGATTCGATTGCAAGATCTACAGATATACCTTCAAGCACTCATCTCCCCGGCAACGGCGTCAGAAAAGAGCTTGATGTCTACTACACAACCTTCTTCTTGTAGACATTGTTGGGCTCCAAGTGCAGAGGTTTGTAGGACAGTAGCAAATTTCCCTCAAGTGGATGACCTAAGGTTTATCAATCCGTGGGAGGCATAGGATGAATATGGTCTCTCTCAAACAACCCTGCAACCAAATAACAAAGAGTCTCTTGTGTCCCCAACACAACCAATACAATGGTAGATTGTATAGGTGCACTAGTTCGGTAAAGAGATGGTGATACAAGTGCAATATGGATGGTAGATATAGGTTTTTGTAATCAGAAAATATAAAAACAGCAAGGTAACTAATTATAAAAGTGAGCGTAAACGGTATTGCAATGGTAGGAAACAAGGCCTAAGGTTCATATTTGCACTAGTGAAAGTTATCTCAACAATAATAACATAATTGGATCATATAACTATCCCTCAACATGCAATAAAGAGTCACTCCAAAGCCACTAATAGCGGAGAACAAACGAAAAGATCATGCTAGGGTATGAAACCACCTCAAAGTTATCCTTTCTGCTCGATCTATTCAAGAGTCCGTAGTAAAACAACACGACGCTATTCTTTCCATTCAATCTATCATAGAGTTCATACTATAATAACAACTTAAGACACAAATCAACCAGAACCCTAATGTCACCTACATACTCCAGTGTCACCTCAAGTATCCATGGGCATGATTATACGATATGCATCACACAATCTCAGATTCATCTATTCAACCAACACAAAGTACTTCAAAGAGTGTCCCAAAGTTTCTACCGGAGAGTCAAGACGAAAACGTGTGCCAACCCGTATGCATAGGTTCATGGGCGGAACGCGCAAGTTGATCACCAAAAGATACATCAAGTGGATCACATGATATCCCATTGACACCACAAATAAGCACGACAGGACATACATCAAGTGTTCTCAAATCCTTAAAGACTCAATCCGATAAGATAACTTCAAAGGGGAAACTCAATCCTCTACAAGAGAGTAGAGGGTGAGAAACATCATAAGATCCAACTATAATAGCAAAGCTCGCGATACATCAAGATCGTGCCATAGAGAGAACACGAGAGAGAGAGAGAGAGAGATCAAACACATATCTACTAGTACATACCCTCAGCCCTGAGGGTGAACTACTCCCTCCTCGTCATGGAGAGTGCCGGGATGATGAATATGGCCACCGGTGAGGGATCCCCCCCTCTCCGGCAGGCTGCCGGAACAAGCTCCCGGAGGTTTTTGGTGGCTACAGAGGCTTGCGGCGGCGGAACTCCTCATCTATTGTTATCTTTGATGTTTTTAGGGTATATGGGAATATATAGGCGAAAGAAGTCGGTCGGGGGAGCCATGAGAGGCCCACGAGGGTGGAGGGCGCGCCCAGGGGGGTGGGCGCACCCCCTTCCTCGTGGCCTCCTTGAAGCTTCCCTGACTTGCACTCCAAGTCCCGTGGATTGCTTCCGTTCCAAAAATAAGGCTCCCGAAGGTTTCATTCCGTTTGGACTCCATTTGATATTCCTTTTCTTCGAAACACTAAAATAGGCAAGAAAACAACAATATGGGCTGGGCCTCCGGTTAATAGGTTAGTCCCAAAAATAATATAGAAATGTATAATAAAGCCCATAAACATTCAAAACAGATAATAAAATAGCATGAATGCTTCATAAATTATAGATACGTTGGAGACGTATCAATACTCATCATACTTATCGGGGAGAGGGCTAATCTAACATACTTTCCATACTTAGATCATACGTTCTTATGATTGGAAGTCTAGCAAGCATCCGCAACTACTAAAGATTCATTAAGGTAAAGCTCAACCATAGCATTAAGTTGAAAGTCCCTGCTTGCTTGTATCTGCATTGGTAATTCCCCGAAGAGGAGGGGATGATGCAGCATATCAACGGTAAGTATTTCCCTTGGTTATGAAACCAAGGTTATCAATCCAGTAGGAGAACCAAGCAACACTATGTAAACAACGCCCTGCACACAAACAACAAAAACTTGCATCCCAACGCGCAAGAGGGGTTGTCAATCCCTCATTTGAATTGAGATAGATTAAATTGTATGAGATTTGATAAATAGATGTAACTAAAACACAAAAGAAAAGTTGCAGAAAGGTATTTTTAGATTTAATATGATAGGAAATAGACACGGGGGCCATAGATTTCACTAGAGGCTTCTCTCAAGAAAATAGCATACGGTGGGTAAACAAATTACTGTTGGGAAATTGATAGAAAAGCAAATAGTTATGAGGATATCCAAGGCAATGATCATGTATATAGGCATCAAGTCCAATATTAGTAGACCGACTCCTGCCTGATCTACTACTATTACTCTACACATCGGCCGCTATCCAGCATGCATCTAGTGTATTAATTTCATGGAAAATGGAGTAATGCAATAAGAACGATGACATGATGTAGACAAGATCTATTCATGTAGGAACAAACCCCATCTTGTTATCCTTAATAGCAACCATACATGCATGTCATGTCTCTTTCTGTCACTAAGATTGAGCACCACAAGATCGAACCCATCACAAAGCACCTCTTCCCATGGCAAGAAAAGTCAATCTAGTTGGCCAAACCAAACAAAGTTTCGGAGAAGAAATACAAGGCTATTAAGACCATGCACAAAAGAGTTCAACAAAGACTCAAATAATATTCATGGATAGTTTTGATCATAAACTCACAATTCATCGTATCCCAACAAACACACCGCAACAAGTCATTACATCAAATAGATCTCCAAGAACATCAAGAAGAACATTGTAATGAAGATAAAAAAGAGAGAAGAAGCCATCTAGCTACTACCTACGGACCCGTAGGTCTATGGTAAACTACTAACGCATCATCAAGAGGGGCAACAAGGATGATGAAGAACCCATTCGTGATCATTGCCCCCACCGGCAAAGTGCCGGAAAAGGCCTATAGATTGGATCTTGTGGTTCTGGAACTTGTGGTGGATGGAAAAGTGTTTCGTCGACTCCCCTAGGGTTTTTGGGATTTTAGTATATTTATAGAGGTGGTTGTCGGTGGAGAAGTTTTGTGTGGGCTCCACTACCCACCAGGGCGTGTGCTTGGGCCTCCTGGCGCATGCTGGTGCCTAGTCGGCCCCACGGGCCTTCTCCCGTGTCGTCCTTTGGCTCCCTGGGTGTTCTCTGTCCAGAAAAAATTCTCCAAAAAGTTTTGGGGCATTTTGACTTTGTTTGGTATTGACATTCTGCAAATTAAAAAACAAGCAGAAAACATCAACTGGCACTGGGCACTATGTTAGTAGGTTAGTCCCAAAAATGTTATAAAGTTGCTAGGTAATGAGTATAAAACATCCAAGATTGATACTTTAATAGCATGGACAATAAAAAATTATAGATACGTTGGAGACGTATCAACATCCCCAAGCTTAATTCCTGCTCGTCCTCGAGTAGGTAAATGATAAAAATTGAATTTTTGATGTGGAATGCTACCCGTCATGTTCATCACATATTATTTTCTTTATACCGTGGGCATTTTGACTTTAGATGATTCAAAGCAATAGTCTATAATTTGACATGAAGACCTTAATACTCAAGCATATAAACAAGCAACCATGTCTTGCAAAATATCAACGCTAAAGAAAGGTATCCATAGCCCATTATGCTCAATCATTGACCTATCCATGAAACACACTCAAATATTATCTACATCCAATGCACAAGTATGACAATAGTGTTCCATAGTTGGTGCTTTATAAGACAAGATGGAGACTCAAATAAAAAAAATTTGCATAAAAGTAAGTAGATAGTCCCTTCACAGAGGAAAGCAGAGATCTGTAGAGGTGCTACAACACAAAGCTTAAATTGAGAGATAAAATTGTTTTGGGAGGCATGCTATTCCTGTCAAAAAAACCGACCGAGAATTCCCAATATCTTCAATGTCAGGTAAATCATAGGTGGCTCCCAAACATAAAATAATGTTTATTCCTTATTCCACCATTCTTTTACAATCCTTGGCTAGCCGTATTCATGGGTGCCTTCCATACCAAAATTTTCAAAGAAATTAATTATTTGACAACATAAAGTAAAATTTTCTTTTCATTAAGGGACTGGGCATCCCTATTACTGGCCACACCACTACAAAAAAATACACTTCCGTGATGATACGTGTTTGTCACAGTAGGTCACGTTTTTTGTCATGCATGTATATCCATGACAAATTTATGACAGAATCAAGATAGTCATACATGTGCTATCCTAGAAGTGTTCCATGACATTACCAAAATTATCATCACAGAAGTGTCCACTTCCATGACGATAAATCGCGCGTCACAGAAGTACTTTCATCAAGGGTGACCGGCACATGGCATCCACCGTAACGGAACGCCGTTAAGCTATCTGGTCGAGTTTTGGATCCGATAACCCGTTAACAGCCCCGACCAATGGGGATTTTCCACGTGTAAAATCATCATTGGCTGGAGGAGACACGTGTCAGGTCCGCGCTGGCACAGGTGTCACTCATCCAATGGGCGAGACACGCCTATGATATGTTGACACGTGGACCGGCCCATCAAGTTTAAATGGGCCGGCCCAACTAAAGGCCCATAAGATTTTGCGGACCATAATGGGCCGGCCCAGCTAAAGGCCCACGAGATTTTCCGGGCCATAATGGGCTGGCCCAGCTAACAACCCACAAGATTTCGCGGGCCATAATGGGCCGGCCCAGGTAAAGGCCCACAAGATTTTTGTTTGCCATAATGGGCCGGCCCAGGTAAAGGCCCACAAGATTCTTGCGGATCATAATGGGCCGGCCCGGCTAAAGGCCCACGAGATTTCGCCGACATTAACGGGCCGGCCCAGCTGTAGGCCCACAAGAATTTGAGGGCCCTAGTAGGCCAGCCCATTAACTGGCTGCCATGTTTTGGGCCAAATGCCGGCCCATATTTGATCCGGTCCATTAACGGCCTGCCACGTTCCGGGCCTAATAGTGGCCCATATGAGATCCGGCCCGTTAAAAGCCTACCATGTTCTGGGCCAAATTACGGCCCAGATCAGGTACGACCCTTTAAGAGGCTATGGGCTCAATTATGGCCCATATCAGATTCGGCCCGTCAACTGGACACTATGCTTTTGGGCCCACTTGCTAGAGGCCCACTTAGTAATTCGGCCTGACATTAGTTTTGGCCTCTTAAGGACCCGTTTAACATTTTGGCCCTATATTAATTTCGGCCTGTTAAATGCCCGTCATATAGTTGGGCCTAACTACGGCCCGGTTTGCATCCGGCCTGCTCACAGCCGATATCTGATTGGGACAAACAAGGACCGAGACAATTTTGGCCTGTTAAAAGCCCATGATTTGATTCGCACAATCATGGGTCGGGGTTCATTTTGGGCTGCTGCCGGCCCGTTAGCTGTTCGGCACGTTTCAGGCCCAACCTACATCGTGATTGCATGACGGCCCGATTATGTACCGTAATTTTACGGTTTGGCCGGTTTATTGCGAAGACAGTAAAATAACTGCAGCATCATGAATAATAAAAAACCTAGACTATACAATAAAGAAATTACAGCATATTACATCCACTGGGCATCAAAGTTCGCCACTATGATAATAAAGCACAAGCAGACAACAGATTACATACACTGGGCATCAAAGATCGCCACCAGTGCAAATAAACACGCCGACAAAATAATATACAAAACCGACAACACTTCAATAGAGTTCAAGAAAGGTTAGCCCTGCTGGGGAGCTGCAACACAAGTAGTTGAGCAAGATGATGAGACTGCGCTTGTTCAACACTTAAATCTTCCTCACTCTGAAAGATAAACAAGCAGACAGATGACAGGTTTTGCACATAAAAGTATCAGTGCTGACAATTCATCACATTTCTTACTGACGAATAAAGTGACATAGTTTAAAATTGCATTAACACAATATGGTATTGTTCAGGTCAAGACATGGCAGGAAATGACATTGTGAAGGAGTTGGCAGCTTCACGACACCACTGGATTACAGATCAAGAACTCATAAGTATCAATGGTTAGTGTGCTGTCAATTTATCCCATTTCAGATTGGCAAATAAAGAGACGGTTTAAATAATACTCCCTCCGTCCGGAATTACTTGTCATCAAAATGGATGTGTCTAGAACTAAAATACATCTAGATACATCCATTTCAATGACAAGTATTTTCGGACGGAGGGAGTAGTAGAATGATATGACATTGTTCATAGTTAAGACATTGCAGAATATGACATTGTGCTGTAGTGGGTAGGTTCACCACACCACTGGATTACGGATGAAGAACAGAAGCATACATGCAGTGCAAAAGAAGATCACTTGCTCTGTATACTTTAATTTACATGGTATGAATAAGGAACTTGGTTGTACAACTGAAAACTTAAATTGAGAAAGGACAAACTTTTGTTTATGAACTACTCCCTCCATTCTAAAATAGATGACCCAACTTTATACTAACTTCAGTACAAAATTGGGTCATCTATTTTGGAACGGAGGGAGTACATAATAAACTTTAAACATGCAATTTGATGCAAACACCAAAAATAAACAGCTGTTGCAGTCATGCCTAACCAAATATATACAACAAAGTTTGAAGGCTTGAGATGGACAAACTTACATTATTGGTGAAGACAGGCTCTATAAAGGCCTTGTCCATGCTGATGGGGGGGGGGGGCAATTCAAGAAGTTTACCACAGAATCTTCTTCATAAGCATTGCCTTTATTCTACATTTTGTTAAGAGTAAATATAGATGTGATAATATACGAAAAAATGGAGAATATTTAAGATAAGATGAAGAGTGATGCTACATAACCAAGTAGCTATAAATGTAAGTGCAGCGATACAGGCAAAAGGTACAGCCAAGAGCAATGCACAACTAAACTTCTTCAGTACCAACCTTATGGTAAGAGTAAATATAGATCCGATGTGTAGAAAATGGAGGGCAAAGGAAAATAAGCTGCAGAGTGATGGTACATGAACAACTACCTGTCATTATAAGTACACTGATAAAGGACAACATGTACTTACAAGAACAATGCAGAGCTAAAAAAACATTGGCATTGGATACTGAAGAATTTGGAGCGAACAATTGATAAGCAAGCTATCATGCATACTGCTGTCACATAATGAACCAGGTATGTATGCAAGTACAGTGATACAGGACAACAGGTACTAACAAGAGCAAAGCAGCGGGCAGCATATTTGCGATATCCTGTCGTTCTTTTCAAACCGGAATTCTTCTTCGAGCAGATTTCCTGCAAACAAGATCCGTAAGGCACATGCGGAAAAGTAGAAGTTCAAATTGTCATGTGATTTCATAGACAGTACCTCATCCTGGGAACGAGACCAGTGCATAACAATGTTTTTCCATTCAATGTCTTCTAAATTTAGCACATGAGACTTCACCGGAAATTCGTTTATAGATTTGCCACCAAAGTGTGATTTCCTCAGGTAACACCGATACTGCTGCAATGCTTCCTTGAAAAGCACAAGAAAGCTTTCCTCGTCATGACTATCCAGATTGACCCTCGCCTAGTTACAACAATGTAATGTAAATCATTGATGTGTTCAATCAGCAGAAAACAGGAAAATAATAACCATGAATAATAGCACTTACACGTAAGTTGGACAGGAAGATGTGAAAATGGTGTTTGTCTTCACAATAATCTTCCCATGATGGGAATATATGCACGTAGTCCCTAACAACATTGAAAGCATTGTCTTTTAAACTGGGAATAAATGGAATGGGGTTCCAATCTGCAGGAATTGGCCGTCTCTGCAGTTGGGATAGGTCTTCGGCCGGTGGACTTGCTGTACTTTTTGCTGGAGTGGGATTTTTCTGTGGTACAGCTGGTGCTATGGCAAATGAAATCGGTATACCTTTTGCTGGAGTGCAGGTCCTGTGTGGTGGGGCTAGTGGTGTGGCCAGTGAAGTATGGGTACAGTCTGCTGGAGTCGGTCCTACGTTTTGTGTCACAGCTCTATCGAACATGGTAAAGAAGAGCAAGCAGATTTTGGATAATAAAATGTTGGTTGCGCAGTGCCCACACATGATGAACCAGAGCGCATTAAGAATGCAACTCCCAGCTGTCTCTCGACCATTTCAGGCGGTTGGATGAAGATCCTACGTCTCCTAACCCTTCTTCTTCCTCGTCTGTGATTCTTCCCATACAGAACACCGCACGGGCCGCCGGCCGGACCACTGGACCCCGCCTCCTATGTTCCTCCGCCACCCCCAACCCACACCCGCGTCGAGTTTTCTTTGTTCGGCGAGGCCCCACAACCACCCGAGCCCCTTGGATCGCACCGGCGAACTCCGGCGAGCTCTGAAAAATCGACTGACCCAATTTTGAAATTTAGTCTACTGTGATTTAACTAGTGTGGAATATAAAAGGGGAAAACCATAAGCATTGGGAGTATAGTGTTGAGCGTGCCATGGCGGATCTGAAGGTGCAAACCGGACAAAGGCAACTTAGCAACCAAGACAGGAAATCAGAGTAAAGCAGTGGCGATCTATTTTCTTGTTGCGATAAATAAGTTGAGTAGATACGAAAGAGTACCGCCTCTGGTGCGGCGCCGTGTACGCATCTGGTGAGAATTTGACGGTGCTGCGGTAGCGATGGCTGTCGGCGGCGTGGAAGCAGATCTAGGAGGGTAGACGGTGGCGGCGGGGCGCGGTGGACGAGACGGTCGTAGGAGCGGCGCCGGCAAGGTGGACGACGGCGGGGATGAAGCGAGAGGACTGGATGCAAGGATCCCGGTCCGAAGGCGTGGATGAGAGAGGTCGATCTCTTGTAATGGACGGCGGCGTCGGGGTATCAGCTCCGGCATGGTGGAGGAGGACGGCGGTGGATGGGGTGGCGGACGGCGGCGGACGGAGGAGGGTGGGGTGGAGAGGGTGTTTTGGCGCCCACGGAGTACGAATGGGGAAAAGGGAGGTAGAGAGGAAGGGGGGAACCATGTAGTCAGGGCGCGCTTGTCTCAAATGCGAGGAAATTTACAAACTTAGCCCCCGTTTCAAATTTCTACTACATCACAGCAACATTAGTCGGTTGGGGATAGGACGGTAATCTCGCATACACCGAATATTTGCCGACGAGAGTTTGTTTTTGGCGCCCACCGTGTATGAATATGAATCGGGGAGGGAGTCGATTTCGGCCGAGGGCACACTGTGTTTTGGCGCCCACCGTGTATGAATCCGGGTGAGAGGCGGTTACGTCACGTTTGGGTGAAATTACAAACCTACCCCTATCGAAACCTATAGAAATCCAGCAGATAGGCTTTGCGCGGCAGGGATAGGCAGTAGTGATTTCCATCTCGCAGATTTTGGTTTCGGGCGGTTACTGCGACTTTCCCCGCTTCGTTCAAATTTTGCACAGTGCACGTTTACCGTGCCAACTCAATTCGAATCCCGTTTGTATTCTACTATTTTTTTCGGGCGGGATCCATTTTCAATTGGAATTACATTCTATATACATCATTTTTTTACATATATACTTTCAAAAGCACAACAAAGAATTCTGCTCCTTTATATGTATAATATGATTTACAAATACAACGATCTCGAAATCTTAAGGTTGAATTCGAAAAATTTAACCAAATTATGTTCTACTAAAATGTATGGATCAGTAATATCTACATATTAAATAACATAGATGTGCGTGAATTCATATGAGTATGCATGTTTGATAGATCAATTTTGGTTCGAGTATGGATTACATGTATCATCATCTCGAATTCAAATATTTGAATCCCTTTTTTGTTCACTCCTTTCACGCCCATCTCTCTCGCATGCATGCTCCTTCAGGTAGCCATCACTCTCTTTTCTCCAGCTCACCCGCACGCTCACTTCATGTTTCTCCTATCCTCGCAAACATGGTCTCTCGACGTCTCCCTTGAGAAGTGTCACACTCTCCCTATCATTATACATTACACGGTTTTCATTATCTCTCACGTCTCTACTGTTCTCTGGTATCACTCGGTACCTAAGCTTTCTTTTTCACCGCCACACACACAGTCTCCACTCGTCTTTCACTTTGTCTTTCTCTCTATGGGATTCTCTCACACACCCTATATGTCTCTACATATGACTCATACCACTAAAATTACTCTCTCTCTCTCTCCTGTAGACACAACATTTGTTGCGGTCTCCTTTTCGTCTCCATCCCAGACTGACACCGATCAGACAACCCCGACTACCGTCTCCTCTCTCTCTCTCACAGACACACACACACACACACAACTCCTGCTTCCACCCCCTTCCCGACTACCGTCTCTCTCTCTCACACACACAAAACTCTCGCTTTCGCACCCCGACTCGTATTTCTCTCACAAGCATTTATCGACTAGCTAGCCTCTAGATAGGTTTATACACCCGCACACTCATGCTTCCACCATCGCATACATGTCTCTCTCTCGCTCCTTGTATCTATGTAGCTTTTTCTTCCCTTCTTGAGACACGCCCTCTCGATCGTGCACACACACACTATCGCCTCATTTTAAGCTGATACCTATCGCACACACACTACTTGTGTCTTTGTCACACATGCACTCCGTCCTCCTCCACTCTCCCTCTCTCTCACACACACATGGGCTTTTTGCAACAACTAGCAAGATGCCATGCGTTGCACGGAACATCAAGATGCATTTGTATGAGTAGTTTATCTTGTGGGGGAAAAGGATGAACGAGGGAAGACCTTATTTGCAAATGTGGAGAGGGGTGTGGGTATCTTTTTGCAAAATTGCCATAGTTTCCTTCCTATCCGTCAGATATAGATCGGACGGCCTATATTGCAGGATGGCAGGCACACGATCATCACCGACAATGCTTTTTATAAGAGTAGGGATAAAAAATAGAGTTGGTGATGATGGTGGGCCTGCCATCCTGCAATGTAGGTCGTCCGATTTATATCTGACGGATAGGAAGGAAAATATGGCAATTTACCCACACTCTTCACCACATTTGCAGATAAGGCCTTCCCTCGTTCATCCTTTTCTCCCACGAGATTTTGATGTTCCGTGCAACGCACGGGCATCTTGCTAGTAAGAGTAGAAATTAGACATATACCACTTCTCGAATCTTGAAACCAACAACATGCCTCCCTTATCTCATCAAAACCGCCAAAGGAATATATTTTGAGTGAAACATAACATATTTTTAGTGATATACGTATTTCAAAACTAGACTTTTTTTCTATCAAATCGGTGAATATGTATTAATCTACTTTGATCGTGTGGCAACGCATTGGCACATTGCTAGTAGTTATTATAATTTTTTGGACACCAGACAAACGGTGGAGTACATATACGAAGAGAAGAGGCGCACGCACGCAGTCGGCCTCTCGCTGTCTCGCACACATGAGTGTTACGTAAAGGCGACGTTAACAAATAAACCCTAAAACCCTAGGTGCATGATTGCTGCATTCGCGGGTACCGGGTACGTGGTGGAGCACCTTTGTAGGAGTTGATGGTCGGGACCACAGGTGAACGACTTGGAGCGCGGTGGCTCGCCAGTTGCCACAGACCGAGTAGCCACGTTTAAAATATCGTTTTTTAGCGGGGTTAAGAGTTCCGATTTTAAATGGCACGTTATAAGTAGTAAGTAGTTTTTAGAACGATTGGTATGGAGCGAAAATGGAATTCATAGTACTACGTACCTCCTTGGCGTATGGTTGTATGGGTTTATGTTACGAGATGTTGAACCTGGTAGTTCTAGGGCAAATACTATGGTTTAGATTTAGATGCTGGTTTTCAGTAATCGGAAGGGGAAACCCTTCTTTGATTAAAAAAACTACTACCTCCATTCTGGTTTACTAGTCCCCATCGTACTTTGGGTCAAAGTTTGTCCACGAATTTTACTTGTAAAATGTGAATGGAAAACGAGATTTTGTTATACCCAAACAAAAAAGGACTGGAGGGAGTGATTGCTCTGACACGGACGCGACCTCTCATAGCGCAGGCATTGAACCGGCGCGCCGGCCAAGAGGGCCGCACTCGCTGCAGGCCCGGCTGAGCACGCCTCCTCGCCGCGTGCAACCAGCTTAAGACTGCCCCGCCTGCCTTCATTGAATCCGCGCGTGTGCCGGCAACACGTCCTTCCGCGAGCCGGCAGGCATTTTAGAACACAAAAAATGACTAAAATATAATTAATTTACGCATGGTCTTGACTTGTTGTGCTCGCACTGGTAGCAGGAACTAGTAGAGGTTTTTCTTTATTTATAACTCTCCTCACATTTTTTTGGCTTTGAAGTGAATCATGGTTGTGGACATTATGTATGAATGTGCAGATATCTGTGAACATGAGTTTGATGTGGAAGTTGGACTTGGAATGTCGGGCTTGCGCGTGAACTATACCATGTCCAATGCTTCGTCTGTTATTGTTTGGAAAGTAATTGCTGTTATTACATGACCCGAAAAAAACATTTTGTGCCACATCAGTAGATGCACAGACATCACAACAGGCATGCTGACTGGATAAACATTTGAACCTAGCTATTATGAAGGAAATTTTGTATTGACAACAGTTTTAGATAGCAGGAGACGCCTAGCCTGCTCTGCCTCTGCTAGCTTATTTCTGGCTTCTTCCATCTCTTCTTTGGCTTGGGTGAAGAGAGCATCTGATTGCTCTTTTCGCTTCTTCAGGAACTCAGCTACATTCTCAAGGGCTGCTGCACGCTTTCTTTCAGCCTTTACTAATGCCACGAGGACACGAACAGCTGACGACTCCACCTGGCTTGTGTGTAATCCAGCATCATCTGGGAATTTGCACCTTGTGTCTAATCCAGCATCATTAGGGAACTGGCACCTTGTGTGTAATCCAGCCTCATTTTGGAAACATGATCTCTAGGTTGACCATACTTCCCTCCTCGCAGGAACTGCATCCTGACATGAAGTTACTTCTTTTTAGATCAATACTCAGAGAAACCTAGATCCATTTAGTAGAATCCAGATAAACAGAACTCGAAGAAGTGAATTCAAAATTAAAAGAAATATAAAAACAGACTACACGGTGAGAACACCCACTTCCTACATCAAGTTAAAAACAAAAGCATTAGGACGATTAAGACTCTTCTTATTACACATCGAAGAACACCACGCTTAAGAGAAACAGAAACTACAACATATACACATCGAAGAACACGAGGCTAAACGAAAGTAATTGAAAGGGTGTTACTTACCAAAGCTCGTTGTACAGGTTCGGTGCAGCTCCTCTTTAACTTGCCACGCTCCTTGAAGATGTCCCGAATATCCTGTGTTTGGTCTTCATTGCTCCTCTGCATGTTCACACTCGTGGTTTCAAAATCTCAACATGGCAAGAAAAATACTACTAGTAATACTCGCGCATCTTGTGGGCAACATTAAAGCACTCATCTGCCATGTTAGAGCATCTCCAACAGAATCGCAATGCGCGGCGCTTTAAAAAAGCGTTTACAGTGCTGAGATCGAGAAGTAGATACTAGAGAGTAGATGATAGTTCTCAGCATAGATAGATACAAAAAAGATAATTCAACTACTCCTCGTCGTCCGACTGCTCCTCGGTGATGTCCTCCTCCGACGTCTGACTGTAGGCGTGAAGATACTGATCATCGTCGGATTCCCAGGGCGACGCTGCTCCTAGCCTCATGTTAAATTGAGCGTCCGCTTTTCGCCTATGCTTGTCCTCGCGATAGGCGGCTTGCTCCGCCCTCCTCTTATCCCTCTCCGCCCTCCTTTGCACGTAGAACTCGCGCTCGTTGATGATGTCCTGCAGGAAGTGTTGGCGCCACAGTGCAATGGCTTCCTCGTCCATCTCGGCGATGCCGAGACGGTGCTCCCGCCTCCGATTGTCGCGACGATCCTCGTTGGTGCTAAGCCGTGGCAGAGGCGTGAGATCCTGCACCCGCTCCCGCGTCGGCACGTTGGGGAAGTTCAATGTTCTATGAGGCCACCGGAGGTGCCACGCCACCGCTTCGTACGCGCGGGCGGCCTTGGTGGCAGTGTCGAAATTCCCGAGGCCGAGGTGCATCCCGCGGAACCGGATCTCGGCAGAGAAGCCGCTGGAGGGGCGTGCGCGGATGTCGCGGTATCCCCAAGTTTCCCGGCAACGCGGCAGCATGGTGGCGCGGCGGCGGTGAGGCGAAAAAGAGCGGGGAGAGAGTGGTGGCGAGGCACAGAGTGGTGGCAAGGCACAGAGCGATGGGAGGGCGTTGGATTTTATAAAGCGCGCCGGACGCCGCGCGCTAAAACTAGCGCACGCCCGGCCGCTTTTTCCCGCGCGCGTGCGATCCTTTCCTGACGTCTCTGCTATCTCTACTCTCTTCTCTACGGTTATATTTATTTTATATTTTATATTTAATATTTATCTCTACTTCCTTTACTGTCTACTTTTTTTTCTCTATACTTTTTTTCTTGCAATATAGGTCGTCCGATTTATATGTGACAGATAGGAAGGAAACAAATGGGAATTTTGCAAAAAGATACCCATACCCCTCTCCAGATTTGCAAATAAGGCCTTCCCTTGTTCATCCTTTTCTCCCACAAGATAAACTACTCATACAAATGCATCTTGATGCGTGCAATGCATGGGCATCTTGCTAGTTCTAAAAACCTTTCCATCATTTCCCACACTGCTGGTTGCAGATGAAAAACCTACCCAAGCACAGCGCGATATCGGAGCGACGCACAATTACAAGCTGATATTCTGTTGGACAATGGAGGCTATAACCAATTACTTTTACGGGAACAATAGCAGCCAGGAAAATTGAAGGGTAAGTATGAACAAAATTGGAACTGCACATGTACTGCTAAGTGATTCAATACACACATTACCAATCGAGGAGGAGAATGATGGTCGCGGCGGCCTCTGTGAGTCATGGTCGGCAACGGGAGTTAGTTCATTGTCCACCAGGGTGGTACTTCTGCGCTTGGCGTCGGCTTCCGGGAAGCATATCCGAGACCATGGAAGACGATGCCGGGGAAGAGGCTCCGTCTATGACGACAACGGTGGAGCGGCTCCAGTGCGGCATACGAGGTCATCGATGAGGCAGATGCGCTGCGGTGGACGAGTGCGCTGATGTAAAGGGGAGGATCACGAAGGCTGCAGTGCCGTGGAGAAGTCTATTTTGCGGTGGGGATAGAAAATGGGGAGTATTCAGGTGTACTACTCCGGGTGCCGGGGTGGGGCTGGCTGGGTAGGGTGAACCTGAAGTTACGAAAACAGCCCCCTACCAAGCGTCGTACGTAGGCTTGTTCCGAAGGCTATGATTGTAACTTTCCACTGCTCGAATCAGGGTCGTGGGAGATTTTCCCGCCGACCTCAAAATTTTGTGACACTGGACTCCCAAGTTTATATAAAAATATAAACATTTACCATAACAAATATAAAAATATAAACATTTACCATAACAAATATGTATGATGTGGAAGTACATTCAATAATGAATCTAATGGTATTTATTTGTTATTGTATATGTTAATATTTTTTGTTATATGCTTTCTGTGAGTTTAGAAAACTTGACTTTGACCAATGCTAATACACAGACTTAAATAAAAACAGAGGGAGTACACATTTGTTTTCTTAGTTTGTAGTGAACTAATCATTTATTGAAATTGTGAAATAAATATATTAGGCTATTGACTTCGAATGTAATGGTCTATAAAATTCAATAGTTACAATCATTGTCGAATCCCAAGATGTATACAAGGTCTATAGTACTTCACAACATGCTCAAACTCACATAATTCCAGTCAAATGAGAATCTAAATGCATTTCATAGTTATTACTTTGTAGGATGCAACAAAAACAACCAAAACTCTACATCAGCCATTATAGAAGCAACATTTTGACATATCCCATTGTGTGAATGAAACGTGCAGAGAGAGCTTTTGAAGACGAGAGAGTAGGAGACAAACCTAACGAGGCACACACACACACACACACAGAGAGAGAGAGAGAGAGAGAGAGAAAGAGAGGAAGAAGTTAGATCTGTGAGAAAGATGGAGACATGTAATATACGTGATTCTGTATACGTGGAAGGAGAAGAGACAACATGTTTGATGAGAGAGCTGGAAAAACATGGACGAGAGGGGAAGGATCTCATGGGTTGAGGGATTGACAATTTTGTGCGGGGGAGAGAGGGATTAGTAATTTTGTGCAAGAGAGAGAGAGAGAGGGTGGGGGCAGGAGTCAGTCAGCCGTCGTCACATCACCCTGCTTCCAAATGACCCCGCATTCTCTAGCGCGGTGTGGTCGCCGTCTTTGATCTGCTCGATGCCCTCTTTGAAGATTGAGGTGTTGTGCATGTTGGGGTGCAAAGAAGCACAAGCGAGAGTGGTCGCCGTATAACCTTGGATGGGGATGAATTGTGTGCTTGTGGGAGTGTGTGTGTGTTGTGCTGCGTGCGTGTGTGTGCGTGTGTGTGTGTGTGTGTGCATGCATGTGTGTGTGTGTGTCAGATATTGAGCAAAAACAAACCTAAGGAGAGAAATGGGTATTCACGAAGAGATTGCGCGGGCCTTGAGGTGGGCAGGGGCCGAGTGAGGGTGTCAAAATGTGCGCGTTGATGCATATGTTGCATGCGGTCGTGCGAGGGACGAACGAATCGAGAGAGATGGTTGTTGTGTTACGGATGCTCCTCTCTCTCTCTCACACACACACACACAAGTAAACTAGAAGACCGTTCTCTCATGTATACACAACGTATCGGCATCTGTCTATGTCTCACTCATGCATGATCGTTTGCACATTCACACCTCTCTATGTATGTATCACACGCACACCGTCTCCACATTGCCCTTCTGCCACAACACACATATGGACACATACATACGTTCTCTCTCAGTCACACACACAAAATAAGTATTAAAAAAACTAGGGCACACCTAAAACGTCCAAATCCAAATAAACACAAACCGGAGCTAAATTCAAATATATGGAAATATTGCAGCGTCAAGAACTTTCCCAGGAAAAAAGTTGAGTAATATTTGAGGATTGTTTTCACACACACAAAAAGGTTCGGTTGCTGTCCTTCGAGCGCGACACGGTGACGCACCGTTCGATCGACCGCGCGGCCGCGGTTCATGCGCTTGCACAGGATTCCGTATCGTGGCTGTGGTACTAACTTCAAAAAAAAAGTGCTGCCTAAGTCTAATGTTTAGGTGTACTAGTACGGTTTTATTTTAAGTTTGACCAACCTCATGTAAAACTAAAGTAAGCTCCCATACACGCACTCATCAATATGCCACCGCCGCCGTTGCGCATGCCGGCGCCCACCTGCTCCGGCCAACAATTTCTCGCCCATCACCGCCGTGTCGCCACCATCCCTGTGCCATGAAGCCGAAGGCTCGCCCGCTCACTTCGTCTGCAGTCCTCCTCACCATGCCGCCGCACTGCCAAGCACGCGAGAAGCTGGTGGAGCCGCGTCTATGCACGCAGCGTACGAAGAGGTGGATGAGCGCGTGCTCCAGCATGCCGGCAAGGAGGAACTAGCATGTCATTGTCGTCTCCGCCCGCGCGGAGGAGGCGCGCATGGTGGCTGACATGGCGGAAGCCGGTCGCGCACGCGTCGAGCCCACAAACCGGGTCGGATGTGGAATCTACCTTCGAGACCTTGAATGCCACGTGGATCCTGCAATCTGAAGGAGAAATTTTGGTCAGTCGACTCATGTGAGCCATTTGATGCAACATGGATGGCTAGAAGGGCTTCTTCCACCTCTTCTACCGTCTTCTTCCTTCGCTCCGTCGAACTTCTTTCACAAATCAACTGACCCAAATTATACTACTAGTACGAACGTATTAAGTACAGTGGGAACATGAAGGTACGAGCAGTAGTACCAACTGCAAGAAGAACAGTATTAAGACATAGTACTAATACTACTCTACGTACTAAACAGTTCAAATAACGAGAAAGAACATAAACATAGTTCTGCTGGGGCCTCAGCACAACACACCCTTGAAAATAAACTAAGAAACTAGTCAGCTTGACACTGCAGTAGAACCAGCATGAGCGACGGCACTGCCACCTACTCAGAGTCCGAGTCCACGTCCTCGACTTCGTCCTCGTCCCTCTTCCTCTTCCTCTTCGCCGACGCTTCTTTGCTTGAACCGGACACTAGGCTCTGCTTCTTCATCCAACCCATGTAGATATTTAAACAAAGGTAGGCATCCATTGTTGCGTACAGGATGTGATCTTCATCTAATGTCTTCAACTCCCATGTATGATGAAACTCGTGATGAGGTTTCTTCAGTTTAGCATACGAAGGATCAATCATGGCTGCTGCCAGGGTCAGCATTGAAGGTTGAGAGGAGGACACCAGGCTTGCCTTCTGGAGATCGAAGGGCTAGCCTACAACGAGACCTATCCGACGCATGACTTCTTTGTCATTCTTAAAGCCTACAGTAACGAATTTCACTCTTTTGTCCTTGAGGAAGTTCCTAAAATCCTGGCACTCAACGTCGGCATGGCATATGTGGTAGACCAACCAAACATTATGTACACAATCCTGGATCATGGTGGGCTTCTTCCTCTCTTCGTACTTTAGATCCTTCTCTCGTCCCAAGACTGTGGTGTACTCAACATCTAGCCCAGCGACCCACTCATTCGTTGAACTGTTGAACATGTGTAGGAAGCGAGCAAGCCATGCTTTCACCGTTGCGGATCCACGTGTGTAGATGACGATGAATTGATCGCCGGTGATGGCTCTAACCTGGTACGCAGCGGCGACCATGGAGATTTGGGAGGCCATGGATTTTGGAGGAGGGTTAGGATAAGTTGAACTGTTGTACCCCGCAAAAACTGGGAGCGAACTAATGTGAAAGGACGGGACGACTGGGAGCGAACTGTTGTGAGGTAGAAGACGGGGACGAGTAGGGCGTGCAAACGGCATGGGGTTGCTGGCTTGCCCGGTGGATAAACGGCTGCAAGCCCCCAAAGAGTTCTCGAGAACTATGCGGGACCCACTAGATGTCATGTCTACTAGACCCATATCGTAGGCCTGATGGTATAGCTTCTGCCTGTTCGCACGCCATGCCGGCGCGTGGATGTAACTTCACTTAATTCCGTCAACCGTCGTGCCTCCCACGACCTTCGCCTCCCTCGCACGGTCGCGCCCTTTGAGACTTCGACTGGCTAAAATTGAGCAATTTTTTTGCCTACTCCGCATGCATGATACTCCCTCTGGTCCTTTTTACTCCTGTCAACCGTTTGCAAAGTGTTTGACCAAATATATACTTTTTTTAAGCACCACCTTATATTAATTAACCAGCCAGACCAGTACACTCATTTGATACAATATCCACCATAGGGCGGTACGTTATTTACAAGAATACCATCTAATCTATTGTCAAAGCTATACTTAGCGATTAAGTGCGCCACCTTATTGGCCGAACGGCTAATCTTTGACAATTGAAGATTATTGATCAACTTCGAGATGCTCAACGCTTTCATCTTCAGGTCACGCATAGCAGACCTGTCATAGTCCCCCGATGCAAGAGACGCTACCACAAAAGCACAACCAGTCTCTAAAATTACAAGATTATGAATAGAAATACCTATGTAGATACCGGTAATGCAAGCCCTAAGCTCCGCTTCCTCCATGCTTTGACAGGCATCAATGAAATCCCACGACCAAATTTATACTAAAAATATCAATATCTACAATACTGATTATAATGAGTATAAGAACTACGTTTTATAATGAGTGTAAAAATATTGATTTGACATTGTGAATGTTGATACTCCCTCCGTCTAGGTGAGTAAGTCATCTTAGGCTGTGCACCATGACCAAGGAGGAGGGGAAAACGAGAGATATTAATGTTTATTTGCTAATTAAATAATATTACATGCAATTTACCACTGCATGTCATGTTTGATAGTCTCAGGACATTAAAAGCATGCACACCCTCATCTCTTATTGGTTGATATGTCAAGAAACAAGAAACAAGGTAGATGTTAATGCACCGCGCCTACGTGTTTTGGGATTATTTGGTTTTCGTAAGATGACTTACACACCTAGCTATTAGAGTACCGCTACCTCCCTTCTAGTTTAAAGGGCTCGACTCAAAAATTTCACCTACTCTTAGCAAGATAGTAGAGGCGGTGGAATAGTTTTTGAAGTCTGCAAAAGTACTCAACTAATGTTGTCGTTCTTCACAAAAAAAATGTGTTTACCAATGCATGCATGAACACTAGTTAGTCTAACCCCCCTCTCTTCTTTAATTCTTTGCCACATTAGCATGTTTGCTATTCCCGTGTACCAGCTAAGATACCACCATGATGTCCAGCCTTAATCATCGCATGCAATAATTTAGTGCACCTTGAAATATGAACATGTGTGGGGCGTGTATGTTTTTAATGACTTGAGACTATACCTAGCCCGACATGCAAGATGACTTATTATGCACCGTTCCCCATACCTGTAGGAAGCCCGTTCGTCTCCAAATCTTTTCATCTCCATGTGTGGAAACAATATGCCTGCCAAACTCTCCTCCTCCCTCCGGCGGGCCCACCACTCCACCCCGTGTGAAAAAATCTGCATGCATGACTCTCCTCCCCCCACGCTCATCCAATCCGTTGTGACCAGCAATATTTCCACCCCTTCGCTCCCCCATAATTTACTCCAACAAATATGCCCATGTAGCTTTTACTTAACTTCAGGTGCATTGGGTCACTGACATACAGGCCCAGCAGTGTACTGGCCCACATGTTAGTGACGCAACAGGACCTGCAGTTAAGTCAGTGCAGCTCAGTCCATATCTTACGTAGGTGTGCCAATGCTCGCTATAAATACTACGCCTCCCACGACATCGCTATCTCCTCCCCCTCACGTTCACGTTCATCGCTATCTCCTCCCCCTCCCTCTCAGTCGACCACCATGGCATCTCCCCTCCCAAGCCCTAGGAGCCACTCGCTGCACCGCACAGACGGTCATGCGTCGCCTTTCCATTCCTCGCCGCCACTAGTCGAGGAGGACGCATCAGTGTTTCGCTCCTCGCCGCTACGTGACGCGTCGCCGTTCCGTTCCTCGCCGCCACTAGTCAAGGAGGACCCGTCGGTGTTCCGCTCCTCGCCGCGACACGATGCGTCGCCGTTCCGTTCCTCGCCGCCACTAGTCGAGGAGGACACATCGGTGTTCCGCTCCTCACCGCAATGCATCGAGGTGGATGCGTAGGCGTTCTAAATCTCGCCGGCACGCGCGCCGGAGGACGCGTCGTCTCCCCTCTACGAGGAGAACGCCGCACCGCCCGCCGAGCCCCCCAGCCTTGAGGAGCTTTGGAAAGAAATGGATGTCGCCTTGTGGGAGGCTTGGCCTCTAGCAGAGAGCGCCAAAATAGAGGCGGAGAAGAAGGTCGAGGAAGAGAAGTGCACCGCGCAACAAGCTTTCTGGGAGATCTATGTCGCGTCTGAGAGAGTCAAGCAATTGGTTCTTTGGCAGAAGGCTCGTGTGAGGGCCGTGAGGGTGGCAGAGGACGCCCGTGCCGACGCCCTGAGTGCAGTCGGGCCCAAGCGCCTCATCTACGCTTGGCGGTACGTGGACCAAGTGCACGCTTCCAGCCAGGAGGAGTGCCTGTTGGCGCAGGATCACCACACCAGTGAGATCGCACTCGCCCGCCGGCAAGCCGCTAATCATCACCTCGCGAGTTGCGAGGCTGAGGAAGAGGTGTTGTGTCGGTGCGCTGGGAAACGGCCGCCCACCAGGGCACTCGTGGCGCGCCGCAAGCCCTCCTGCGAGCGCCGTGGCTTTTAGGAGGAGTATAATTTTTGTTTTGTAAGGCGATCTCATTAGTCTTGGGACGCAAATGATAAATCCCGAACGTTTAGGAATTTTTAGCGTCCTTAATTAAGTATGTAAAAGGGAAAGGTTGGAAACGTTGTGTATTATTACGCATTTTGCAAGTATGTGCATATAGCACAAAATTTACTATATATTATCGGACTACACGTCTGTCTCGATATATGCTTGCAGACTGTGCTACTCCCTCCGTCCAGGTCAATAAGTCATCTTTGGTTGTGCACGGTGAGCAAGAAGGAGGGAAGACTTCTACACCTAGACGGAGGGAGTACTACTATTACTTATATACGTGCAAATGCACGTTTGAACATTACGATACAGTTTTTGTAAATGTGGAAAAACAACACTAGTCAAGCTTGTGAAACGATTCAATGCAAAACAAATGCAAAAATGCTCGTTTGATTGTTTACTTTTAGCTTCCTTCTCTGTGGTTATTTCTCTGTGCACCGTGACCAAGGAGGAGGAGAAAACGAGAAACATTAATGTTTATTTGCTAATTAATAGTACTGCATGCAATGAACTAACCACTGCATGTCATGTTTGATATCTCAAGTCATTAAAAGCATGCACACTCTTTATCTCTTATTGGTTGATATGTCAAGAAACAAGAAACGAGGTAGAAGTTAATGCACCGCGCCTAAGTGTTTTCGGATTATTTGGTTTTCATAAGATGACTTACACACCTAGATGCACCGCGCCTAAGTGTTTTGAGTAACATTTTATTAGTTAAATCTTTGGTCAAAATTTAGCACAAATTACAATGGTGAGGAATAAACCAGGACGGAGTAGTAGTTTAGAAGCCCAAATAAATGAGTGAGGAGCCTTATTGTTACTCTCCACTGTGACTAGTCTTGTGGGAAAAGCTGGGGAAGCCGCCAAAAGAACTGGCCCTAGGAGTAGTAGCTAGGTATCGAGCGTGGGAGATGAACTGAAGAAAGTAAATGCAGAGAGATGAAATGCAAAAAGGACGGAGGGATGTGATGGTTGCTTGTTCGTTTATTTTACCAGGCCATTTATTACTGGGAGTGGTTGGGTTTTGTGATATGATGGCTTTACTGCCTCGCCACGAGCGGGGTGAGAGGTGAGACTCCCGTGCAGCACCACCCTCTACACTTGTACTACATCGATCGTGGTTTATTAGTCCCCCATTGAATTTGACTGAAGATTTAACTGACAAAATGTTAGTGCATGTCAACAAAAACTATATCGTTGGATTCGTATTTGATCATAGTTTTGAATGATACAATTTTAGGTGACATGCATCAATATTTATCGTACTATATATAATGTTAGTTCAATTTTGGTCGTACTAATCTATAGTAGTAAGGTGCCCGTGCGTTGCACCGAAGAGTGAAATGCATTGATCGGGAAGTTGTTTATTTTCACAAAGGATGTGGGGGTCATCTCATGTGTAACGGGTATCGATAGGTTTCTTCGGATATTATCTCATCTCTAGATCTCACAAACATCCGGATGAAATAGATAAAAAGGTATCTTTTGCAAACAAAAGCGTTCAACTGTTCAACCTGCATCCAAAACTTGTGAATAAATAACACTTATTGTGCTTTGCAAGAAATGATCTTTAAGAATTAGTTTTTGAGTATCAATTGTTATACATGTTGGCTACAGATGACATGGCACTATCGTATAGTCAACAGTTGGCTATACTATTAAGTAATATTAACCATGCCCTTATACACCTAGACGGAGGGATTAAATCAGGATGACTTGCAAGGGGGCAGAGGAGATGTAAGAAATGATTCATCGTAAGTCTTTCACCAATACTGTAGTAAAACTTCATACATGGAAGATTCTAGACTAAACCATAAACGGATACACTTTTATTCATGCGTGATACTCCAATAGAGCAAGATCCTACATGGAAGTCTCCACATGCTTAGATAGCGGATTACATTGAGCGAAGACTAATGATCAACATATAACTTGATAATGCGTATTTTTTTAGAAGAACAGGAGGCTCCTCCCCGGTTCCATTATCAAATGAAACCCAAAGTGTCTTACATCAGCTCACTGAGAGGAGCAGTTCAAAGGAAGGACTGCGGCGAAAGCCACTCAAGTTTAACGACAAGCTTAAAGAATCAAAAGCGGCAAAGACACGGGCCATAAGCACCCACGCACACACTACATGTTTTCTAAGTGCACTTGATAATGTGTATGTCCAGGTGAACCTCCTTGGAGTCCCCGTGCACGGAGTTGGCGGGTAAAGGATAGAATGGATGGCATGGGTTTTCCAAGTCCACATTGGCGGGATAGTCCCAGCTCCTCAGATTCCAAGTTTGTCCGATGAGGCCGGTTTCGCCACCCACGTGACCCGGAAGGGTAGTAACATTGACCTTGCACCCGTACATCTGCCTCGTGTCAGTGTCAGCATCAGCGGCGATGCCCCTGACGCACGCTACAAAGATGGGGCGGCAGCCTGCGCGGGCCTCGCCGGTGCCCACGATCAAGAGGAAGACGTTGCCGTCCTCCTCCGAGACTAGCAGGCGGCGGTGATCCTCCAGCGACTCCGGCATGGTGAACCGGTAGCACGTGTCGCACTTGATGTTCTCCACCAAGGGCCAGCAGTGACCGCTGCACGCATCCGTGAGGTGATGCACCATGTCCGCCGGTGAGCCACAAAACGGCATCGAGCACTCATAGCAGTGGACGAAGGGCTCCTTGGAGGCATCGACCAGTCCGTCCATGAAACGGGGGTGGCTGTAGGGGACGTTGCGCCAGTTGAATATGTGAGCAAGTTACTACGAGATTTAATCCGAATAAGCACAAAATAAATCATGAAGGCTATAATAGAGATGAAACTAATCATGTGGACTAGCATAATATTAGGATACAGAGTAGAAACATGAATTCTACCACGATTTCAAACAGGAAGGACAGAAACACATATGGTGCAACGGGAGCAGCACCGTTGGCGTTGAGGTTGTCGCCCATGTCGTTGAGGAAGAGGTTGCCGAGGTTGGAGAAGAAGTCGTCGTCGGTGAAGTCGTGGCTGCCAGCAGTCGCGAGAGTGCGCTCCCCAGATTTCAACAGCGCCCGCCGAATGGAGCGCAGGAGTAGCACACGAAGCAGTAGATGGTGTCCTTACTAGTACTCCCTAGTCTCTATCTATCTATATCTATATATATCTACTCTTATAGAAAACCGAGTTGGTGATGATGGTTTGCCTGCCATCTTGTAATATAGACCGTTCGATCTATATCTGACGGATATAAAGCCAACTATGACAATTTTACAAAAGATACCCGCACCTCTCTCCACATTTACAGATAAGGCCTTACCTCGCGCTCCTCCCTATGTCTCTATCTCTACAAGTAGTTTTTTTTATAACAAATCGAATAGTGTTGCGCCGCCCGCTGCATGCCCGGCTGAACACGCCTCCTCGCCTCCATCATCACCAACTGAGTCTTTTATAGGAGTAGGAGTAGAGAAAAAACCGAGTTGGTGATGATGGTGTGTCGTGCAATGCACGGGCATCTTGCTATTTTTTTTTGCATATAAGTCCAAACACCACGTAGACACGGTCTTTGAGCATGGTTCGTAGTCGTTCCATGATCGGGCATCGAAGTATGTAACTATTTTAGATTAGAATATACTACTCCTACGGTGCTAGTAGTAGAGTAGAGTCCTACTCTACTACTCTACTCTAGCAAGCTAGGGCATAGTACTATAGTAGGTACTGTCGGGAGTACCAGTACTGTGATCACTCAAGCAAGTTGTCTGGCAGCGATATGACCCTACGCTGCTGGTATGTGTCTTGTAAGTCAAGCGGCATGCTGTAGTCATCATCACTTGTCCACTTCCCGCAACACATATTCGCTTCTCCATCTTTGTCCGCACATAATCTCGTCCAAGCTTCCATCCCCGCTAAGGCGCCTCCCCCCTCGTCCGAAACCCAGGCACTAACAATGGCAGAACCGAGCAGTGTCTGCCGAAAGATTGGCTGGAATTCGCTCCCCATAGAGGTAATCAAGCTCATTGTTTCGTGTGTGGAAAATCTCAGTACCATGCCGCTCGGCGCGTGCTCGGCGGGACTGTACCGTTTACTCAAAGCCCTCAGGCCGGAGCTTTTTAAGCCAGCTCCTTGCTTGCTGATGCCGCCTAATCAGAAACGGCATGTCACGTAGCATAACGATCGTAGGATGGCGAGCATCAACCCCCTTCACTGCGATCTGATCCCTGTCAGCCTCAGCTACATTAACGGTATGTACTGGGTCGGCATGAACACGTCTTCGATGGTGCTCGTCGACAGTCGCGGCAGCTGGATGCTCGTGGAGGTCTACACCCGGCGATCGATCCCCCTTCCTTCGATTAACACTGCACTGCTTTGGCACCGCGGCCCAGAATACTCGGAATCTTATAGTAGCCAACATGATACCAAGTTTGATTTGCTCAAGGTTGTAATCTACCAAGTGCCCACAAGATCTCGGAATTACAAAGATTTCAGGCTAATTGCGTTCTTCAACCGCGGTCTCGCCTATCTGACAGGTCACTGCGGTAGGTGGATAAATCTGCACGTCCATCGCATGATCATACATCCTCCATGGTTCTCTGATGCCATTGAACACAAGGGCTTCATTTACATTGTCGACTCCTTCTATGGCTGGACGTATTGCTGGCCTACTCCAGTCATCGCTACAAACGGTTGTTACATCAGTATGTTACTTTCCTATGATATCATGATGGCTTGCTTATATTACTGTCAACATTTACTAAAAAATACTCATGCTCATAACATACTGTTCTTAAGATTGACTAAACGAAGAACCCTTTTTTATTTGACTCCAACTTGATGTGATGTTGTAGGCCGCCTGGTGTCCCTACCCTTGCTAATCCCAGAACCTTTCAAAGAAAAGCGGCATGGCAGTTGCAGGTGGTTCCTGGCTCAATCAGACAATGGCGAAAGATTGATGATCGTTCGCACATACCGGACGTGTTGTTTCGCGGAATACAATCATAGTCACTTCAAGGTCTTTGAGTAGGATCCCAGCTTCTCTGGGCCTTCAGGCATTTTTGACTATAGGCTGGTAAGTATCCTTGGCACACACTCTTTGTTTGTTGGACTGAATTATCCGATTAACCAGGAGATAACCAACGGCAAGGATCATGATGGCAGCGCGGTTTTGTTCATCAGGCAAAACTATGTGTACATAGCGTACCATGCGTCTCTGCATGCGCCATACCCTGATATGTGCCGCCACGCTCTGCAACCCAAAGTAGGAGAGAGGGTCGCAAGTATCAGACTTCGACTTGCTGGCTGGAGTTTCCCCCATCAGGCACCCATCTGGTTCAAGCCGTCAGCCAATCTCCACAGCTTAATAAATAGTAACGTCTAACTGAGCCAGTTAGTTAGATGCGTACACTTGGTGTAGTAGGATCTTTATTTAGTTTGATGCATACGCTTGTTTTTTTTTGGTAGCCCTTTTGTAATGATGGCTGATGTTTGGTTTGGAAGAGAGAGCTGCGTCTTCACTCTTCTGGCCTGCTTACTGCTTCTGTTGCACCCCCAGCCCTGGTTGCTGCTGCTGCTGTTTTCAATGTACAATCAGTAGTATATTTCGTCTGTTGGTTGAATATAAATGTGTTGTTAGAACGACAAACACAATGTTTTGGAAGTCGTTGCACAGTTCGATCCTTTAGTGCCCCGTACCGTACGTAGCCCATACTATTTTTCGTACGGAACACATTTTCCACTTGTTGATAACATGCAGCCCACTGATGAAGGACCAATAGAGAAGCCCATAATTAACTGGAAGGGACGCTCTCACATGAATCCGGCCCAGGTACATGCTCATGGTCCCCTAAACATAATTAAGTAAATAAATAAATAAAGCCAAATGCTCATGCACCAGTTCTTTCGGAAAATAGGTAGCCCAGTATTTCTTTTTGAAGAATACCCAAGCTAGGCCTATTTGTTTTCTCCGAAATACTGGGCTGCAAATCTTTCAAGACGAGCAAATGGGATATTAGTATTTTTTGAATTTTGTTCTTCACTGATATCTTATACGTATTTCATTGGATTTAACATGACATAGTACTAACTTATTTTTAAATTTGTTTTAGTATGGCTATTAATTTTTGGATTAAGAATATTTCATTCCCCATCAAAAACTTCCCACATATTTAGTTAATTTTTTGGCCCTGGTACTGACTAGAAAATGGCCGGTAATTCTAAAAATGGAAAACGGGCTGCAATAAATTCCATATGAATTAGAAAATGAGTAAAAATTATAAAAATAATAGAAAATGGGCTATACACGCCACAGATTTCGAGGCTGACTTGTTTACGCAAGGCTTTGTCAGTGAACACACGATTCTAGCCGCCGTGCTTCTTCAATCTCTGATCTTCCTGCTCCAGCCGCCTAAACTAGCGCCGGCGGGACTACCTGCTCCCTCCTCTTGTGGCCCGCTGTGATGCCGCACAGGCTTAGCCGGCCGACCCTACTCCCTCCGCTGGCTTGGCTGCACGCAATCAACTGCCTCCTTATTACGCGAAAAAATGATTCCTCCCACTAACATCTGGGGCTCACCGGTTGGGAGGCTGACCTGTGGGCCTACTACGTTGACGCGTACGCAGGGATTGTCAACTTAGTCAACAAACGATTCTAGCAGGAGTAACCGTTGGATTTGAATCGAACAGTCCAGCTGCTTCTTCAATCGCTGCTCTTCTTGCACCAGCCGCCCAAACCAGCGCCGGGGAGACCGCCTGCTCCTGCCTCCAGTGGCCGGCTGTGATACCGTTGAGGCCTCATCACCCCCTACTACTCCCACCACTAGCCAGGCCCTGCGGCGACGGCAGCCTCACACCGCAGCCGAACCAGTGAACCCTGGTACTCCTCTCCGCGTGCGCATCCACTGCCGCGTCTTCCCTAGCTCTGCGTCGTCCCCTTCCCATGCCTCATCGTCGTCCACCGCCTTGGTGCTCTCGGCCCGCCGTGGTCAACGTGGTCAACGACATTCCATCGGGAGAGTACTGTACGTGTAGAGGCTGACAGCTGGGTCCACAGCCACAGCGCAATTTTTTTGTGATTTGCCAAGTAAGTCGCTTTGTCAGGCCTGTTGGGCTGCAAATCTTTCAAGACGAGGAGAGCTTTCATTCGGCTGGCCGAGAAAATGGCCCATCAGTAATGAGAAATGGGTTGTACATTTTTCAAACACATCAAACCGGGAGTTAGTTTCAAATATCTTTTTTCATTTCGAGATTTTAAATTACATTAATTTTTATGCGTGGAGAATTTGTTGGATTTTATATTGACACACATTTATTTTTCAAATCAGTTTGAATGTGAGTCGAAATTTCGGGATTAAAAACAGTTCGGACCGCACCGAAATATGCAAAATTTCATATAAGTTTTTAACCGTGGCCACAATATGGGCTGTAATGCTAACAAAAAGAATATGGGCTCCAAAAAGACCTTAAGAATTAGCAAATGGGTTGTAAATTATTAAAATAATGGCAGATGGGTTGTATGCTGTTTTCCACAGATTTGAGGCTTTCCTAAAAAAAGGTTGACGCACAAGCAGTGACTGTTGGATGGCCATCCAAAGGCCGTCGTGCTTCTTCAATCTCTGCTCTTCCTGCTCCAGCCGCTCAAACAAGCGCCGGCGGGACTGCCTGCTCCCTCCTCCCCGCGGCCGGCTCTGACAGCTCGGACCCACCAGTTATATCTTCGTACGCAAGGAAGTGCCTCCTTATTACGCATAAATAACTGAATACTCCCCCTGTTAGCTGGGACCCAGTATAGTGGTAGGCTGACTTGTGGGCCTACTAAGTTGACGGGGACGGAGGGCTTTGTCAACTTAGTCAATATGCACGATTCTAGCTCCAGTGACCGTACGATGTCCATCCAACGGCCGTAGTGCTTCTTCAACCTCTGGTCTTCTTGCTCCAGCAGCCCAAACCAGCACCGGTCGTGCCTCGTGCTCCTGCCTCCCGTGGCCGGCTGCGATGTGACGGAGGCCTCACCGCCCCCTACTACTCCCACCGCTGGCTAGGCCATCCCTCTACTCACCCACACCCCCTGTTATTCTGCGGCGACAGCAGCCTCACCCCGCAGCGAACCAGTGAACCCTCGTATTCCTCTACGCGTGGGCATCCACTGTCGCATCTTCCCCGGCTCTGCGGCGTCCCCTTCCTAGGCCTCGCCTTCGTCGACCGCCCTGGTGCTCTTGGCGCGGCGTGGTCAACGTGGTCAAGGAACGGCTTCCATCGGACGTGGACTGTACGTGGAGAGGCTGACAGCTGGGTCCACGGCCGCAGCAAGGAAGTGCCTCCTTATTACGCGCAAAATAATTATTCCTCCACCTGACAGCGGGGACCCACCGGACGGGCCACCATATTTAGCGAAAAAAGCATTTCCCCCTCACTGCTGGGACCCACCAGCTACACCTTCGCATGCAAGGAAGTGCGTTCGGGCAAAAAAACGATTCGCCCCCCTGACTGCTGGGACCCACCAGCTACATCTTCGCACGCAAGGAAGTGCGTCCGGGCAAAAAAAATGATTTGCCCCCTGACTGCTGGGACCCACCTGCTACATCTTCGCACGCAAAGGAAGTGCGTCCGGGCAAAAAAAACGCTTCGCCCCTCTGACTGCTGGGACCCACCAGCTACATTTTCGCACGCAAGGAACTGCCTGACAGTCGGGACCCACCTGGTCGAAGCGTACGTAGCGTTGTCATTCTGGTCGCGAACTTGTACGTACATATATATTGGTCGATGTAGAGGCGCACACGTGTCATAGTAGAGGCGCGTACGTGTCGTAGTAGAGGCGCGCACGTAGCATGTACACGTACGTACAGCGGCCGGTCTGCAAGAAAGAAAATACGGCCACGTATCTGTACATATGGGCGGGGTCTCGAACGCCTAGTCGCGCATCCATACGGCGAGGGCTCGTGTTCATGGGGAGGCAATGGAATGCGTCGTGTTCATGGGGAGGCAACGGAATGCGTCGTGTTCATGGGGAGGCAACGGAATGCGTTGTGTTCATGGGGAGGCAACGAAATGCGTCGTGTTCATCGGGAGGCAATGGAACGCATGGGAGCCAACCGGCTTGGACGGAACAGGCGATGGAAACGAGGCCTAGCGTACCGCAGAACGGAGGAAACGGACCTTCTACGGTCGAAATGGGGGTCCTGTTGATCGGGACAGGTGTGGCGTACCGCAAAATGGACGAAACAGACCTCCTACGGTCGAAACGGGGGTCCTGTTGATCGGGAGGGGTGTGGCGTACTGCAAAACGGACGAAACGGACCTCCTACGGTCGAAACAGGGGTCTTGTTGATCAGGAGGGGT